>NC_051217.1:34995043-35295043 GCF_015220715.1 Pygocentrus nattereri | reverse complement strand
AAAAATGTCTCTATCCAAACAAACCAGGTGCTCCACAACTGTTTGTTATGTTAGTCTGATGGGGACTAAGAAAAGAGCAGCACTTCCTTTGAGTAAACAAAACAGAACGTTTAATATACTAATATACTATATTATTATTATTATTATTATTATTATTATTAACACAAATGTAATTACTTTCCATATGTTTCCTTTTCAGCACCTTACAAAATACTTAATAAATAAAAAAAAACGATTGTAATGTTTTAACCCTGTACCCTCTAGTAAGAGAAAAAAAAAATTGAAATTAAAGATATATGATAATAGTGTCTCTGTCACTGTGGCCTAAAAACACACTCTGAACAGCAAGATTTAGAAAATACAAAAACTTAACAGCTCATCGTTTCATGTTGAGTATAAACATATTGAAAAAGATCAAGATCTATTCAAATAAACAGAGGCTTACAATGTCAAGGACTTAAGTGCTGATAAATCACATTGGAAATTACCTGAGCTGAACTATACACACACATATACACACACACACACAGAGGAATGTAAACATGTTCAGTTATATTACCCTTTTCCTACCTCTTATTTTACTCTTTCTCTCTTGTATTGCTATACTTGTGAGGACCCCATGTCCTCACCATGATAGCAGTATATTTTATTTGCTCCAGTAAGGACATTTTGCTGGTCTTCACTTGAGCATGTGCTGCTTTCAGCACGCATACTTTTATTGTGTGTTTGTGTCACAAGTATAGCAACACTCAAACATACACACACATTCTCTTAGGAATGTAAACATGTTCAGGTATGTTACACTTTTCCGTTTTTCACTCTTGCTCTGTTGGCTTGTTTACAGTGGTTAATCAGCTGTGGTGGGTTTGATATTTATGGGACCCCAAGTGAAGTTCTGTCTAGAGGTTCTAATCAAAGTTTTTAGGACCTCTAGATATATATTTTTATATTTTTTTTTATTTAGTTTTATTATTACAGCAAGATACAATCTTTACCTTTACCTGTCTTGTAACTGCAGCCAAAACAAAACCATCCTAGTTTTGGTTTTAAAATCCCTGATTAAGCCTTGGAGTATTAGAGATCAGTGCATCAGATGATGATTGGTGTTAGACATGTGCTGGAGAAATACTAGGGGGTTATGATCTGTATATACTATGAGAGGCGTCGAACTACCAAACCTCGAAGTGTTGCAGTGCAAGGAGGAGTGCAAGGGCTTCCTTCTCAGTGGTACTGTAAGCTAGCTGATGCTTAACAAATTTCCTTGAAAAGTAGCAAAGGGGATGGTCAATTCCAAGGGTGTCCTCTTGTAGGAGGACTGCACCAGCCCCAGTACCACTGGCATCTACCTCCAATTTAAATGGCTTATCAAAGTCAGGTGTGGCTAGAACAGGGGAGCTACTTAATAAAGCTTTCACAGGCTCAAACGCAGACTGGCATGCAGGGGACCAAACAAAAGGACTGGTTTTACAGAGGAGATTGGTGAGTGGCAAAACAAGGTCAGAAAAATTCTTGCAAAAGCAACAATAGTAACCAGCCATACCTAAAAAATGTTTAAGCTCAAGTTATGTTTGCGGAGTGGGGAAAGAGCTAATGGCTTGTACTTTTCTGTAATCAGTGCAAAACCTGTATGGTGTGTCAGGTTTCGGGACCAGAAGACAAGAGGAACACCATGGGCTGTCAATTTTTTTCTAGTAAGTACTCAGTTTCTTGTTGTAAGAGAGAATGTTTATGTTGGCTAACATGGTATGGGTGCTGCCTAATGGGTGGATGTCCATTAACATCAATATTGTGCTGAAGGACAGAAATTTGAGATGGAATGTCTGAGAGAGGGAAATCTGTCAGAAATTTGAGATGGAATGTCTGAGAGAGGGAAATCTGTCAAATAGGGATTAAAGGTCAGACTGTGCAGCTAAGGATAAATCAGACAGCTTCCCCCTGATACACTGTAATGCGTGAGGGCTAGAAGGGCGAGCACAAGGGAGACAGTTTCTGCCCAAGTGAAGGTTGTCAGTTTCAGGTGCATATTCACTAACTGAAGCTGGTGCCAGTGGAACAGACGAGTAGAAAGACAGCAGGGGAGGTCTATGGGTAATCACATGTACATCAATAGAGCGAGCGACATAGTGCTTTAACATGTTCACATGAGTTTTGGGAAACTTATGGTGATGGTCAGGGGTTGCAAGAACATAATTAGTGCTCGATAGCTTCTCGGTTATTTCATAAGGACTACAAAAGCATGTCTGTAAGGCAGAGCCAGTAACAGGTAGGAGACCAAGGACATGATAACCAACATTAAATGTGTGATTAATGGCTTTACAGTCATAGCGGCGTTTCATTTCTGCCTGGGAGGATCACAGATTCTGTTTTGCTAATCATCGAGCTAATTGCAAACGTTCACAAAGCTTAGAAACAAAGCCAAGCACTTTATCATCAGAAGTCAAAGGAGGAGATAACCACTGTTCATAAAGCACCCTAAGAGGGTTATGGACCAAGTGACCAAAAATCAATGAATTGGGACTAAAACCAGTTGATTCTTGCACAGTGTCATCAATAGCAAACAAAAGAGGCACTCCCTCATTCCAGTTTTTGCCCATCTCAAAGCAGTAGGTTCTCAACATGTTTTTCAATGTTTGATGAAAATGCTCAAGTGTGCCTTGTGACTGAAGATGGTACGCACTTGACACATTGTGTTTAATGTTGAGTTCACCAACTACCTGAGAAAACAGCTTAGATGTAAAGTTTGATCCTTGATCTGACTGTATGCATTTAGGCAGACCAAATGTAGTGCAAAACTTATAGCCCTAATTACTGATTTTGATTTAAGGGAACGCAAAGGAATGGCTTCAGGAAATCTTGTGGCAGCACACATAAGGGTAAGAAGATAACAATTACCAGATTGAGTTTTAGGCAAGGGGCCTACACAATCAGTTTGATTTTTATTTTTACTCACAAAATTTCAAAAGAAAGTTTATATCTGTAGTACAGTAATTCAAAAAGATGCATCTGATTAAATAAATAATAATTAAAGAAATAAATTTCACTTGTAAATCATTACAGACCAATGTAGTAAACTGTAATTTTACATAATATGCTCAGTATGAACTTCCTCCAGCTGTACGGATCAATGTCATAGTCAAATTCATCCCATACTGGATTTAGCATGTCGGGTGTCTCTGCACTCATGGCTCTTTCAGTGGGATTTCGGAGATCATCCAGTTTTGTTGGGATGGCACATAAACAGAATCCTTAATGTACCCCCTCAAAAAAGTCACACGGCATGAGATCTGGTGATGCTGGTGACCTTTTTCTTGGAACTGTTGGTACCAGCAATGGACGCTCTGAGCTGTTGGAGGGTCACTGCCAGACTGACAGTCAGAAACTCTATGACCCCCTCTTACAATTGGATTGTGATTGATTTCTAGACGCCTTATGGCTTGGAAATATTGTGCTTTAAAATGGGATTAAACTTTTTGAATCACTCTGTATTTTAGGGGTTAAACCAGTGGCCACCATGTCTCAGTGATACAGCCCTGATTTACTGATTATAATTGATACCCTTACAATGGATTGAGGCTAGATGAAGCTAGATTTAGCTCCATTTTCCATCCTACCTGAAATAATGTAGCAGTTACAGTCAGATGTCTGTATGGACATTACTTCAGTGCATTGAGACATTACAGGTAAGACAGTAATAGACCATAAATATGTTTCATGTCCGTCGTGGCAATATGCTTTGGCCTCATCTTCACACGTAGGGTCTTTAATTTCGTCTTCATTTGGGTCTGCCTGCTGTGGGAGTGACCTGTTTTCAGACCAGGTTTTCAGTACATTTATGAGCATGTACTGAGGCAAGACTGATGCCAAGACTGACGCCATTTTTGACTGAACAGGTTGCACGTTTCACACTTTTGGGTTTGCTCATTTACTGATTGTTATTTTTTGCTCTTTTAGCTTGCTATTAATCCTTCTGGTTTCCTGCTTTAGCTAAATATTTATTTTGTGTCTTGTTGTGGTACCCTTACAACATTGTTTTATTTGTTTTCAGTTTTCACTAACCCTGTTTCTCTGTTTGGATGCTGACAAAATGGCAGCTGCCACTGAACGTGATCTCCGGACGCTGAGCAAGTCGCTGCTGCAGTTGGATCACCAGATCAGGGCTCTCCTAAAGCAGCAGACCGGGCTACATGACCGGAAAACCCATCTGGAAGCTGCCCAGGATGAGTCCTACAAGGTAGTTTCAAGACCAAGCCCGGTGGCGACTTCTACTCCACCAAATTGAGCATGACTGCCACGTTTAACACCAAGACTGCCCGTCTTCACGCCCGTGCTGGAGCTGGGTTGGGAACATCAGCGTGGCTGGGGAAAGAGAAGGTTTTCACCAATTCCTCCCCTGCCGAGTTTCATATCCTGTAACCTGTTTGAAGCCCTCAGCTTATGGCCTGTTCCAGTGCCTTGGAGAGAGAGTCAGGAGAGTGTTATTATAATTGGAGATTTAATAGTGAGACATTTTAAAGTAACTTACTCTGGAAGGAATTCGGCTGTCAAGTCAAGAGGCTTTTATTGTCATTCCATCTGTGTACAAGTACACAGTGGAGTGAAATTACATTCCTCCAGGAACAAATATAAACAATACAAAGTGCGAACGTGCAGACATAGTGTGCATACAAAAAAATTAAGCTAGAAACAATACAATAAATATGATAAACTAGACAGACACAGTAAACAGACAGGACAGTGCAGCACCGAAACAACACACATTTCTGGACATTAGGTAGTGGAATAAGGTACAAAGATATTTAACATGCTGTGATCTGTGAGTCTCGCAGTCAGATGACAGCAGTTACTGAGGAAGTAAAACTTGAGTAAACAGTGTAAACACAGTGTTAACAGCAATGTTCCAGAGCATCAAAAGAGGTATGTGTGTAGTGTATGTATGAGGGGCAGGGGTTAGTTCTGACCTTGTGAATTTAAAAGCCCGATCGCTTGAGGAGCAAAGCTGTTGCAGAGTCTGGCAGTGGTGGCACGGATGCTCCGGTACCTTCTGCCAGATGGCAACAGTGAAAAAAGTCCATGTGAGGGATGGATGGGGTCGTCTACAATGGTAGTGGCTTTCTGGATACAACGTGTTGTGTAGATATCGATGATGGAGGGGAGAGAGATGCCAGTGATCTTCTCAGCTGTCCTCACCATGCGCTGTAGGGTCTTGCGGTTCAAGGCGGAGCAATTATCAAACCAGGCAATGATGCCAGTCCCCCTTCTAGAACATGGTGAGGATGGGAGGGGGGAGATAAGCCTTCTTCAGTTTCTGCAGGAAGTAGAGGCGCTGCTTGGCTCTCTTGGCTATGGAGTTGGTGTTGAGGGACCAGGTGAGGACCATCTCCTTAATTTTGTCTACATTCAGAGACAGGTTGTTGGTTCCGCATCAGTCCGTTAGCCACTGCACCTCCTCTCTGTACACTGACTCATCATTCTTGCTGATCAGACCCACTACAGTCGTATCATCAGCAAACTTAATGATGTGATTTGAGCTGTACTTTGCAGTACAGTCATGAGTCAGCAGAGTAAACAGCAGCAGACTAAACACATGTCCTGAGGGGCACCGGTGCTCAGTATGGTGGCGCTGGAGATGTTATTACCTATCCTGACCAACTGAGGTCTCTCAGTCAGGAAATCCAGATCCAGTTACAGAGGGAGGCGTTCAGGCCCAGCAGGCTCAGTTTTCCAATGGTGTTTCCAATGGTGTTGAATACTGAATGGAAGTCTATGAACAGCATTATGACATAAGTGTCTTTATTGTCCAGGTGGGTGAGAGCCAGGTCCAGTATGGTGGAGAGAGCGTCATCTGTTGAGTGGTTGGGGTGATATGCAAATTGTAGTGGGTCCAGTGAAGGACGGAGCTGATCTTTAATGTGCCTCATGACAAGCCTCTCGAAGCACTGCATGATGATGGGAGTGAGTGCAACGGGACGGTAGCCATTGAGGATCTTGGATATTTCCAAGCGGTTTCCCGCAGCTCTGAGCAAACAGAGGGATTGGCACCATAGCAATTCACGCAAGGGTGAATGACATCTCATCTCTTCATAGTGAAGCCCTCAAGGACCATTTCAGATGACTTCTAGACAGCGTTAAGAAGAGAACCAATTCTACCGCAGAGACGGACTACACCCAAGCCGCCGCGGGCTGTTATCTTATCCGGGAATATTGAGAGTACTACAACAGACCTGACTAGACTTAACTGTAGTAGACAAGGATGGCTAAATAGCATCATCAGCAGACCTTAAAAAAAACAGTGCCCCTAACCCCCACCCCCGCCCGACTAACTAACATAAGATTTAACCTTGCTCTACTCAATGTAAGGTCACTAAATAACAAAACCCTGCTGATTAGAGATCTTATTAAGGAGTATAGGCTAGATTTTATGCTTCTGTCAGAAACATGGCTTAGTGATGATGGCACAGCAACTCTACTTGAAGCTGCTCCTGAAAAGAGGGCAGACAAGGAGGAGGAGTGGCCTGCATGTAATAGTGACTTTATCTGCAAAAGTACCTATTGGTGTAAAAGTATCTAGTATCTAGCTAAGTCACATCCTAGATCTGGTCATCACTTAAGGTTTAAACACAAAGGTGTCTCAAATCTTGCTTTCATATCAGATCACTTCTGTATTTTCTTTCAAATCAATTTAGAACTAAAGAAGAAGAAAGTACCAGAAAGTTACTTTAAAAAATTTCACACTGACTCAGAAAAGTTGAGAATTTTAAAACTGTTTATAATAGTTCAGCGAATATACATTTAAATTAGCATTTAATTAAAACTAAATGTCTCATGGTGTTTATCTTGTAATTTAATCTTGTTCTTTTTCTTCTGATTCTAATTAAATCCTAATAATCTCTTCTATGACTATGTTTTATCACCTGTCTTTGAGCTCCCTCCGGCATGAAAAGTGCTATATAAATAGAATTATTATTATTATTATTATTATGTATTTTTAAACTTCTGCTTAAATAAAAAGGCTTAAACTTATTCTCAAGTATTTTTTACTAGATTGCTAATACTTTTACTTACTTTTACTCAAAGTAACCTGGCATTCACATGCAAACCGCAGATCAACATGAGCTTTAAAATAAGCCATACACTCATGCCAACTTCTCTCTTGACCTCCCAGTGCCAGGTCACTTCACTTCATACTTATTTCTAAAATTAAATTAAGACACCCTTTTTTAGTCCCACAACGGGGAAATTTCACCTCCACATTTAACCCATCTGTGAAGTGAAACACCACATACACTCTAATGAACACACACACACACACACACACACACTAGGGGGCAGTGAGCACGCTTGCCCAGAGTGGTGGGCAGCCCAATCCGCTGCACCCAGGGAGCAGTTGGGGGTTAGGTGTCTTGCTCAAGGACACCTCAGTCATGTGCTGTCTGCTCTGGGGATCAAACCGGCGACCTTCCGGTCACGAGGCTTGTGCCCTAACCTCCAGCCCTTGACTGCCCCTCAATCAAACCTACCTCTGACAAAAGAGGGCCAGTTGATTATGAAAACACAGGTCCTGGAATAGCTTGTCCATTAAAACCAGCTTTTGAAACCAAGCAGAAACACCAAAAGCCATTTGATAATTTATCACAGCATGATGATACCCATTCACAATTTCATAATTTTCATAATTTTCAGAATTGTGGTAACACAAAAAGGAAAAAATTAAAAGAATGGGGAAAAAACTGAGAAAAATAATCGAAACAAGAAAACATGTTCACACAAAGAGGCAGATATGTTGCTCAGTCTAACATATCCTCTGTCAAAGCAGCTATACGCAGTAAAAAATACTTCATACATAAATGAATGATTAAATTTTTTTTTTTTTAGTTGATTGAAACTAGTTTAATTGCTTGTTCCCACATGAAGTCATTTTTAGGCTGATCTGACGAGCTGTTTTTACAGTGTGCACTCTCAGAAATAAAGGTACTAAACTGTATCTGAGGCAGTTCCCCTCTTGTCACTGGGGCGAAACCCTCAAGGGTACATCGCAGTACCTGTAGTCAGGGAACATAACTGAGCCATAATCTGTACTGACTCCACACACCCCGTCTTGTCTCCAGGACTTTTACTTTACTGTTCTGTTTTAAAGCATTCGGTAATGAAAAGGTACAAATACAAACTTTTCACCTGGAAAAACTTATTTAAGGTTCACAATCAGACCTTAAGACCACTGCTGTACACTGTTTGTACCTTCATGAATGACAAATGTACCTAAACAGAACCTTTATTTCTGTGCACCACTGACTAAAACAGCGACAAACTGTACACTGTAATCCCACATTTTGCTTTGACTTAAATAAATTAGGTATGTTGTACATAAAACTGAATATATCCCACATATTACTCTGCTATTTTAAGTTAAGGGAGTGTTTTTGATGATTTTGATGACACTGAAATTGCATTTTTGTGTTGACTCAACTTATTCCTATTATTTAGTTTGTTACCATGACAGCAAAAAAGGAAACTGCCCTGCTGTTGGTTTTAATCATTATTAAATGATTAAAGTCACTCAACTAAGTGAAAGTGAAATTAAGTGAGCTGTGTTGTTTAAGTGAAATATGTTTGTTTTGTTAGCACAGTCTTGTGGGTCAAACTGCTATTTGGATATTGGGTGTCTTTTACATTTACAGCATTTAGCAGACGCTCTTATCCAGAGCAACTTACAAGAAGTGCTTTGTCAATCTAGAGAAAGTATCTGCTAGTTACCGATAGCTTAGAGAAAAAGACAGTCCTGAGCTCAGATACTGCTAGAAACAAAATGTCACTGCAGACACCAAGAGAAAAAGAAACAGAGTTGAACGCAGAACTCTGTGCCATTCAATGCAATACAATAACAATAAGAAACAATACAATAAATTACAATACACAGTGCAGTACAATAAAATAAGTGCAGCTTATAGTTCAGTGCTCATTTAAGTGCTGTGTAAAGAGATGAGTCTTCAGTCTACGTTTGAAGACAGCAAGAGACTCTGTTGTTCGGACAGCCAGTGGGAGTTCATTCCACCACCTGGGTGCCAGTGCAGAGAACATTCTCGACGCTTGCCTTCCACGCGCCTTGAAGGATGGCGGGTCGAGCCGAACTGTACTCAAAGCTCGAAGGGCTCGTGGTACAGTTCGAGATTTCACCATTGCCATCAAGTAGGTAGGGGCTGGTCCATTTTTGGCTTTGTAGGCAAGCATTAGGGTTTTAAATCTGATGCGCGCAGCTACAGGAAGCCAGTGAAGGGAGCGCAGCAATGAGGTGACGTGGCTGAACTTGGGCAGATTGAAGACGAGTCGTGCTGCCGCCTTTTATTTTGTTTAGTCACCATCATGTTTTCATTCCACCCAGGGTACCTTTCCTCTGCACTTTTTGCAGTTGCCTGACCTTGTGTTGTTGGACAAAAGGGAAAGTTAGGCCCAATCCCATTTCTTCTTTTCACCCCTACGCCTTGTTTTCAAGTGTCACCCTAACCTCTTGGAACTGAGCTACAAGGGATAATGGTTGAATCTTGCTCTCTGAAATGGGACCTTCAAATTAAAAAATCACTTCATTAAGCTACGAGTGCTGCTCTGTAGGTGACCCGGCCCGCCTTCAGTGATAGCAGAGGAGGGTAAAGTTCAGCTCCTCACTGCTGGAATTTAGTTACATTTAAGGCATCATATGCCTTCAAAGAGAGGGGCAATTATTTATTATCACCCACCCCTAATTCTTCAGTGATATGAAGCTGACATCAGATATTCACCAGATTCTTGCTTTAATTTTCTGTTCCACTTTAAATGGTGCAGCAGTTATAAGAGAGAGATATTACTAGGCACCTTTCATGTCAAATTCTGACAGCCGGAAGTCCCCCCCCCAATTGACCATTGACCCCTTCACCTATTGATCTGGTTTCCATGACTCCAATTAGGCATCTGTTTTGAACAGGGAAACTTCCGGAACAACCTATTCCACCCCACCATGTGACACAGCCGTCTGTTTAGAACAGGGAACCTTCTGGAACAAAACTGATCAGACCCCCCCAACCCCCTAATCCATGTGACAACAACATTGTCTGTTTTTGAACAGGAAAACAAGCCCCCCCACCATTACATCACCCACCAATACCCCCTTCTGAAGAGCAAAATTGGTCAGAACACCCCCTCCTCATCTCCTACCCCTAACACACACACTCCCGTTATATCTTACACGTCATATTTCATCCGTATTATTTCCCTTTTGACAAGCTATGACGCTATTATCGATTTTCCCACCAAATTTTAAAAGATGCCGACCAATCAGACGTTGGTTTTCATAAGAAGCTAAGAAACGATGGCGACAGCTTTGCCTTGATCGACTTTCCGTTTCAATGAGTCGGACAAATTTCGCATGTGGCGACTATCGAATGGGAGCTGATGATGTTAACCTCTTCAGCAGTGCGACAGAGAGTTTCACAGATGCGTCCAATCGATTTACGCTCCATCGACAGGATCGGAGCGTTTCCAAGTGATGTACAGAGTGTGATCCCTGTTATGATGAGATATACAATTTAACATGGAAACCTTCAGGCAAGTCTCTACATACTTTCAGTCTCTGTCCGAAAAGGACCGAAGAAGTTTTTGATGTATGTCTTAGCGTGATTTACATTCTCAGATGCTTCGCCTTTGAGAATGAAACTAGAGAATAAGACTGTCAACTTTTTTTTGTTGTTTTTAAATGGAAAGACTTTTTATGTACAGAAGATTGATGAGGGGTACTGGTTGGATGATGTATTTGGGGGGTTTTCCAGAAAGTTCCCTGTTCAAAAACAGACGGCCTTATTTGTCACATGGTTGGTGTGGGGTGGGGGTGGTGGAGGGACGTTTGGTAGGGTAGAATGATGTTTCCTGTTCAAAAACAGGCTGCTGCTGTCACCATGGCTTGTTAGCTTCTTAGCTGCTTAGCTAAGTAGGGGATTGTTGGTGGGGGAGTATGTCAGTCTTCGAGGAGTTCCTGTTCTAAACAGAAGGCTGTTGTCACATGGATGGTGTGGAATAGGTTGTTCTGGAAGCTTCCCTGTTCAAAACAGCAAAACAGACAGTTGTCACATGGGTGGGGTGGAATAGGAGTTCCAGAAGTTCAATGTCAAAAGGGGCGGGACTTCCAGTCCAAAAGGAGGGATCTCTGGTCAAAAAAGGCGAGACTTCCGGCTGTCAAAATTTGACATGAAAGGTGTTTAATAATATCTCTCTCTCTTACATTTTGTCGCTTCAGGCATTAGAACTACTGGACTATTAGCTGGACTAATGCTATTAGCAATTTAAACAGATCCCGTTGTTGAACGCAAAGACCTAATATCCAAACACAGTTTAAAATACTACAATAACTGCAATTTAAAGACAACAAACAACGATACTATTATATAAAAACTACCTAAAAATTACAGACGTGTATTGTTTTTATTTCACTGAAATGATTAGGCTTTAATTGAAGGCCTAGAAAGGCCTAAGAGTTCCAGCTTGAGTGTTGAGAAGTTGTAGGCAGGAGGAGGTTTAATGTCTGACAGGGCTGATAAAATATAGAAACCACTGTAACCTGCATCAGTTATGTTAAACAAAGGCCCTGAATGGCCACAGGACCCGTTTTACTAGACCCTTGCTGCATCTCATCATTCTACACAGTATTACACCATAATCAGCTGTGCATTCTGTAGTATATGTGTAGTGCAGCAGGATGTAGTGATGTCTTTGCATATTTAAATGGTCCCCAAAGAAAGCTATTTATTTTATTTACAACTATTTTACCATCATCAACATTACATTTTAACCTCAGAAGACACTTGAGGGTTCACTGGTGGTTTTGGATAGTAAAGTCCATGAATTTGTCCACAAATTAACCATTTCACATCAAACGACTCAGAATGACTTTGCTTGTATCTTAACCACAGATTATACAGACATTTTGAAAAATGGATTTAATTACCCTTTAAATCAGATTCGCTAATCAGGGAAAACTGAAACATGTAGTGCTCATGGATTAAACTTTAACCCAGTATAAAGTTAGTTTTCTGTTGTTTTTGAGCTTTCTGCCTGTACACGCTGAAATGCTGCCTAGAGCTGTTTACAGCACTACTGTTGTTTCGCAATAGGGCGACGTGCAGCCAGAAGCAGCGCTCCAAAAACACTGAGAGGAAAAAAAAGACCTCAGCCCTCCGGAAAAATACAGAGCCACTGCTTCTAAGTGTCTGAATCATAGACAGCGGGGAAGGAAGTTCGAAAGTGATTAATCATTGAAAAACAATGTGATTTTCATACTGTATTGTATTTGGATCTGTTGGACAGAAGGGGATTAGCAGAATGTGTCTATGCAAGTGGGAAGAAATAAAAGAGCGGATCCTGGAAATGTTCAAATTTTTATTCCATCCATCCATGTTCTAAGCCGCTTCTCCGTCAGGGTCGTGGGGGGGTGCTGGAGCCTATCCCAGCAGTCTTCGGGCAAAAGGCAGGATACACCCTGGACAGGTCACCAGTCCATCACATGGCAGACAGACAGACACTCACACAATGTAGCATGTCCAAGTGGCCTGACTGCATGTCTTTGGACTGTGGGAGGAAACCCACGCAGACACAGGGAGAACATACAAACTCCAGAGAGGACCCCGGTCACCCAGCCGCCCACCTTGCTGTGAGGCGACAGCGCTACCCACCACGCCACTGTGCCGCACCACATTATAATTGATGAGCTAAAAACATACAGATGATCAGACGTCTCGTGTTGTGCTTCTTCTGGCTTTCTGGCTGTAGAGTATTTCAGTTTTCCATTACAATAAATCTAATTTATGATTATTTGTTGAACCAAAAAGCAATTTAAACAGATCCAGTTGTTGAACGCAAAGACCTAATATCCAACAAATTTAACAATAAAAATAATACAATAACTGCAATTTATAGACAACAAGCAACGATACTAAAAAAAAAAACTAAAGAGTAGCTCTGAAAAGAATGAACTGTGAACAAAACAGGGTTAAACCTAGAGCACAACAGGCTGTGGAAGTGAAGCCAGAGATCTTGATGTGAAGATAGTCATTCATCATATCATATCATATTATACTAGTAAACAGAAAGTCTGACATTCCTGTTTTTGAGAGACACTCACAGGTTTTCAAGGGCTGTCCTGGGTTGGAGCGGTTCCTGGAAATGTTCACATTTTTATTGGTGAGCTAAAAACATACAGATGGTCAGACGCCTGTGTTGTGCTTGTTCTGGCTTTCTGGCTGTAGAGTCTGGCTGCTGTCTATTATTCACTTCTACCCCTTACTTATCTAGTTTTAGAGAAAACTGCTGTGGAAAACTCGACCAGAAGCTGGCAAGTGTTGAGTGAGTCCACAGTATCACCACAAATGTCTTTTTTAAGATATAAGGTAACCCAGGGAAGAAAAAATGTACTATAGATTTACTATGTTTCTGAGGAACCGCAGCAATTATTATGTGTGTTGTGGTGCTGAAATCTCATATTCATTGGTCTTTACGCATAGGCTCATTGGTCTCTGACCATAGGCTTGTTGGTCTAGGGGTATGATTCTTGCTTAGGGTGTGAGAGGTCCTGGGTTCAAATGTTCGATGAGCCCACACATTCCATGCCTCAGCTGAAGAGATGTGTTTTATTTTTGGGGCACTCATGGGCTGGAGATTACGGAACCAGGATTGTGGCCAGAAGCTCGCCGGCTTGATCCCCTGAGCCGACAGTATGTGACTGAAGTATCCTTGAGCAAGGCACCTAACCCCTAAGTGTGTATGTGGTGTTCCACTGCATGGATGGGTTAAAATGCAGAGGTGAAATTTCCCCGTTGTGGGAGTAATAAGGATCATTTAATCTAGTCTAATTTATCAAGTTTAACATGCTGTTTGTTTAGCAGGTGTCGTGGGGTAATGTGGGCCACCATGTTCTTTGTTGAGCGTTCTGTGGTTTACCACAGCTTCACTCACCGTGGTCTGATATGTGATACTAAAATCGTAGTTAATCAAAGTACAACAGTGATCATGGTCAAAACATATAAAACTGAAATTGTCCCTATTTTTTAAATTCATAGATACATTAGATATTTTAATGATACATTGAATACATAGCCTTGAGGAGGGATGGGGCTTTCTGTTCACGCAAAAATGGAAGAGGATGATGGTAATTATGTGTCTTCAAGAGCATCACAATCACTGTGATTCTATCGCCTGTGAGTACATTGAGAGAGCAATGGGGGTGAAAAAGGTGGTTATTGTGCACTGTCACCGGCTTCCATGGCATCAGCTTGTGATGCAGGTAGAGATGTAAACAAAGATAATGGTGCCCTGAAGCTGCATTTAGCGGTAAGACTCCAAATTACTCCAGTAAAGCAGACTAGGAGGCTTTTCATGCTCATTTGAACCAGTAGCCAAGTCATGTGAGTGATCTGATGAATGGAAAGCTGATGCTTTGTGAGAATGAACATCCATTAGTTTGCCTGCTATTGCTGGACCCACATGGGAGAGTCAATTACAGTACTTTGATGTGTATGGGAGAGTTCAGAGGTGTTTTGGACAGTGTTACTAGTCCGAGCTCCTGTGGTTTGTACTGAGTAACCAGCAAGTCAGTCGCACACCTCACTTCAATCTCAGTGGAGAGAACTGGTGTTCAGCTGCACGCCAGGACCTGAGGCAGACAGCACAACCAGCGTGGGGTACACTGAGGAGCCGCTGTGCTCTGGACATGGCCCTGAGAGAGGACTGAGGATGCTCACTGCCAAAGTTTGAGCACCTCATAGCACATGTGCTGGCCAGGATGGTGGACAGGCCAAACCGAGCACTCCTCGATGGATGCTCAGTACGGTTCAAAGACTTTGTGGTCCTCGAGGAGGAGAGTGGGGGCAGTGTAGTGTGTTTAAAAAGTGGTTTCATGTCAGTTTTAGGTTATTTGTTCTTCAGCACTGCACAATATTCTTCTGCCAAGGACTCTTATTATGAAGTGAGAGGCTATTTCTATGCCCAGGGGGGATAGAAAGAGCTGAGAGGTATGAATGAGCTGAGTAGCGAACGATCTGTTAGTAAAGAGAAAAGCTTTGCTCATGTATGGTGTAGCTGTGGCCAACAACAGCTGGATAATAAAGCACCATGACTTGTACATAAGCTGGGTCTCTTTTAATAGCAGTGAATGCTACAATATCATATCAGTGGGCCAAGCACAAACTCTTTTTTAAATATTGCGTCAACACATCATGCTATACAATTAAGTTAGATGCAGTAATCATTGGAAATAACACATATACCAAGGGGTTAAATAAAAAGTACAAAAATATTAGCTATTAGCTAACAATCTAATTGCACAAGCTCAGCAGTTTAAGTGCTAATTTGTTACAGGAAGAATGCAAAGCAATCATATAATGATTAAATTCAGCATAGAAGGAGACAAAGACTGGTTGTTCATCACTTCATTTACATGGACATAAGAATAACAGTTTTAATAATGAGAATAATATAATGCCACTAGAATGATTAAAAAATAAATGTTTAATGTCTTTACACTGAAATGAGGGTGGGTTGAAATTAAAGGTGGAAGGCCATAGGCCAACACAGGAACAGAAGTGCAAGACAGTACAATAAACACAGAGCAGATGATACAGTCCAATACAAAATACAAATGACTGACAATAAATACAAAACAGAACACAGGTAGTACATGGCACTGAGAGTATAAGCAACCAGAGCAGCAACATACAATATACAGTATTGGGTTGATACAGTAATTCTAGCAGCTAACATTGTTGTTAGGTCAGGAGTCACAACCCAAATGTTTAGAAGAGCCATTTTGTCCTTTCAACAAAAGTCAAACGACCTTGGGAGCCACAACATTTTAATACCCAGTATATTTCAGTATGTAATAATGTCCTAGTATAGGCTAAAAATATGAACAAAAAAACAGACTTACTTTGCCCTGCATTAAGCTTTAGCTCAGCTATAGTGGCCTTCCTCCCCTTTCCATTGGGAAACTGTTGCTCAGAAAGCAGCTTATTGTAAAATGTCTCTCAACATTCGACTGTTTTACAACGCTAAAGTCGCTTCTCATTCACCAGGTGGAATGGGAAAATTCGATAGAGAAGCGACGTCTTCTTCAGAACTGTGTTGTTTGACAGTCTCTTGTGGCAAATTTAACATACCAGGAAGTCCATTTGTCTTCAAATGTTCACACGTCCCGTCTCAAAGATATTTTACTGACGCAGTGACCCCCGACTCTCTACAATGAGATCAAATCTGAAGTTATAAAATCACTAAAGAAAACGGCCATGACAGCTGTAACGTGCTGCGCGGACATCCACCACCATTGTGGCAGCAGGGTCTCATGTGCTCCAAACATGCTTAGTGAATGACAGCCTTCCACATCACTTCCATTTGGTTTATTAATAAAAGATATTGGAAGTAAACTTGGGGACTATTATAAATACTCTGCTTTAAAAATACCAAGTCGTCACACAGTGAGAAAAAAGAAATGCTGTATTGAAAAAAAAGACGCATCGAGATAGATTGTTAAGCTTTTTATAATCGCAGCACAGTCCTCTGAATCATAATTGAATCGAATCATGAGGTGCCAAGAGATTCCCATCCCTAGTGTTATGTATGTGTGGGTCCATGTAGGTGTTATGTATATGTGTGTGTGTGTGCGTGGGTCTGTGTGGATGTTATGTGTGTGTGTGGGGGGGGGGGTTCATGTAGGTGTTATGTATGTATGTGTGGGTCCATGTAGGAGCTATGTATATGTGTGTGTGTGGGTCTGTGTGGATGTTATGTGGGGGGGGGGGGGGGGGGGGGGGGGGGGGGGGGTCCATGTAGGTGTTATGTATGTATGTATGTGTGTGGGGGGGGGGGGGGGGGGTCCATGTGGTGTTATGTATGTGTGTGGGTCCATGTAGGAGCTATGTATATGTGTGTGTGTGTGTGTCTGTGTGCATGTTATGTGTGTGTGTGGGGGGGGTCCATGTAGGTGTTATGTATGTATGTGTGGGTCCATGTAGGTGTTATGTATATGTGTGCGTGTGTGTGTGTGTGAGTCCATGGGAGTTGAGGAATCTGATGTCTCATGTTAAGAAACGGTTGCCCAGTCTGACTGTGAGGGCCTGAATACCTTTTTCTGGAGAACAGAAGAGAGAAATGTTCGTGTGAGGGGTGTGTGGGGTGTGTGGGGCGTGTGGGGCAGCCACAAAGAGAAATGAGTCACTACGTTTATTAGGTTAGCATAGCAACCGCAACTGCAGAGATCAACCCAGAAATGACAACTACAGAGGTTAATCAATGAACAGGTAAGGAGAGAAATTCATGTCAAACTGAAAAGCAGTCAGTACAGTGGAAACACGTGAAATACAATGCACATGTGACATGACTTTAGTATAGTGATACCTAGGATACAGGCCAGAAGAATAAACAAACAATCTACTTTACATTGTTTGAACTTCACGTCATCTCTATACTGAACAACAATGCATGAAGATTTTCATTTAAAAAAATAAATGCTGAATTTGTGTCAGAATTCAATACAATCCACTTTATAATGTAAAAAGGCACAACTGTATTGATTTACATTGCTTGGTATGTTACATTGATTTGTCTCACTGAAATACAATCATAACAGTGAAAACACAGGTGCAATGCACACATGAGAAAACAACAAAATTAAAAGATAATAAATAACTAAATAAAAAGTGTTCTGTTTTTCAGTAAAGAACTCAAGCAATGTGAAAACAAAGAGGGTTTGAGTTTCATTGTGGCACATATTCTGCATGTTGCTACAGGAGAGTGTGTATTGCATTTCACTGTTTACTCTCTTTACTCTAGTTACTGCTTTTTAATTTAGCACAAACAAACACCTCCCCATAAAACTAGACGATGAATACAAAAATAAACGAGTGTGCTAGGTTGAAATGTCACAAGAGTCATTCCATAGACTTTGTAGAAATATAACACTTGAAAAACACCTTAGGGTTACTTCTTCTTTCGGCTGCTCCCTTTAGGGGTCACCACAGCGGATCATCTGCCTCCATCTTGCCCTATCCACTGCCTCCTCTACTTTCACACCAACCATCTCCATGTCCACCTTCACTACATCCATAAACCTTCTCTGAGGTCTACCTCTTCTTCTTCTGCCCGGCAGCTCCATCTCCAACATTCTTTGACCAATATATCCACTATTCCTCCTCAACGCATGGTATTAGAAGAATTTTACCTTGTTGAGCCCTCAATAGCAATACTTTTTTTTTAATCAGTTATACAGAATTCCATGCTGCAAGTGCTCACCCACACTGTTTATGAGGAGCCTGGCCCCTTCCTATTTCCCCCATTATATCAAAAACAGGACTACTAAACAGTAGAGGGTGCCCGCAAGCAAGTCCTTAATGAATGTGAGTGAATGGAGCTCAACTGATAAAAACAACTTTAAATAGTTACTAATCACTCGCCCAGAATGTTCCTTCAAGTTTAGAATGCTGACTTATTTCACTATAAAAGCAAAGCAAACTCGCCTACATGTTTCCTTTTTTCTACAGCAAATGGGTTTTGGGCAGTAGGATGCTGGCATCACTGCCACACAGGCTGTTCGTGCTCACTGACATCATGGACATTCATGAGGCACCGTTTTAAACTCCTGAAGTTTACAATTTCTTACAAATTCAACCATTAAAATGGTTTATATTGTTCTGTGTCCAGGATATGAATGTATTGCTTTATCTTAAAATGTTTAAGCATTTATGAACTATGATTTTGCTCAAATGTTCCTTATTAACTCATTCATTTTGGACTCGCTCGGGAGCACCCTCTAGCGCTTGAGAAACCCAGAACACGTTACAGAATGGTAATTCTCCTCTCTACAAGTTCTTCATACTTCTGCTCTCTACAAGCAGACGTATGAAGATAATTACAAACTTTCTCCTAATATAACATTTTCAGTAAGGAGGAAGAATATCGCTGTAAAACCTCGTATCTCCAAAATGGCAAAGGAAAAAACCTATCATACTTTTAATGTAAGTCAAGGGAACCAGAGTTTTTTCCAAATCATTTTGATCCATTTCTTTTGGTCCAGTCATCATAAAATTTACACACAATGTGAAGCATAAATGGCATTTTCAAATTTTGTTACAAAAACGACAGAAATGGAGATACGAAACTTTCTCCCGACAACAGTGATGTTGTTCTGGGCCTTTAAAGGATTGATTCATTATTAGATTCATGGTTGCACAATTGAACAAACACCATATGATCAAACTTTTAACAAACCTGATTCAAATAAATAAAAAAATAATCTGCTGATTTGTTGCATTATCGTTACTCCTCTGTAAATCTGACTACAAGGGCTGAAGAGATGGAGAAATGAGAGAAGGTTAAATACTGTTGCATAAAAGCCTTTAATATTGCCACAGGAGTAACACCTGTAACAATAAGAGGATGCCTGCAATAATAAAATAAACACCAAAAAAGGGGGGGGGGGTATTAAGCTGTTATGCATTAATGTGATCTAAGTTTCAATGTTAGGAAAAATACATATATTTTAAGATCTAAAGTGGACATGTCTGTAGGGTGACCTACCAGTATTTTGAAGCACAGTTCGTGCAAACAAACCAAGACACTGACGTCACTGGACTGCTGCAAGGAAAACCCCACGTGTTGGCAATTCCCTGTGTAAGGCAGTTCCTCGTGGACGCGGGGTAATGGCGTGACAATAACTGATAAGTGACACACGACCGACCTTCACTGCGCCATGCTGAAGACACCCCTGTGAATTAAAGAATGGAAAAAAAATACAATGCATCCCCCCTCGACCACTCATACCCCCCCTCCCCCCACTCCACCCCCACCGGACGGCGTGTGTGCCGTACGCGCTGAGTCACTATACAGGGTGACGTATGGCTCTCACTCAATCTGATGAAACTCAGCGCAATCCAAAACAGGCGCAGGCACATCTGATGGGGAAAGCGAGAGGAGCTATTTTTGAAATCTGCTCTGGCAGCGATTACTGGCCCAATCTATAGGCGTTCCCAACGAACAGCGGTGTGGTGAGGGGAAAAACAACGGTTCAAACTGCAGCGAAAGAGGGAAAGTCCTGCAAGCGACGTGCGAAAGATTAAGATGAACGTTACAGTTGACGGAAAAAATGTGAGGAATTTGGCCGAGTGCTCAGGTGTGGAACACAAACCGAAGAAACAAGCTCCAAATGCGTAACGCCCAGCCGAGAAAAACCACAGACCCGCATGCAGTCGATATCATAGTGCTCTATGCTGGTTGGGCGTGCTAGCATCTAAAAGTCACATTATGTGCTGCTTTTCACGATCAGCCTTGCTGTTCTAGGTCTATTTCTGGGCTATTTCTCTCCCATTGATATACATTCCCAGATGCCGCATTGTCTGTTATTCGTTATCAGAGGCGATACGTCCGCGCGTCCGCCATGGTGGAGCGGTCAAGATCCGCTTGTAAACAAACTCACTTGTATTGAGAGACGATGAGTCTCAGGATTAAATCAGCACGACTTCCTTACTACTCAGCCGATTTTCACCACATTTGTTTTGTTGTAACCCTCAGACACTGATTAATCTAGGCTGCATGGGCTGCTCTCGGTAGCTTTTTTCTCTTTAATAACTGATCGTGATAATTAGCCGCCTGGACCAGCAGGAAAGCATTTGGTCTGCACCTGATGTTAAAAGCCAGAGTTCAGTGCTCCGGTAGGAACACAGTCTCACAATCAGCAAATCCACCAAACATGAATCACTTCTGATTTTAATGCACATTAAAATAAAATAAACTCCCAAATCACAGTAAGAAGGATGAGGTTGAAGTCGGCCTTTCCCGTTCCACCTTAAGTGGTGCAGCAGCCACTTTCTGGTGCCTGAAACTGCAGTGTTTAAGGCGGAACGGGAAATTTTGAACAAGCTGCTGGCAAATAAGACTTCAGGGTCATGTAAGAAGGTGCTGAAGTTAATCTGTTATGAATATCAGGGATTAAGGAATGCTATATCTTTCAGCCACAAAACAAAACCATTATTGTAAATAACTACTACATGAAGTTAAGATCCCCTGAATAGACTACTAAATGACATAAGCTTAATATAAAACCAGAGGAAACACAATCACATCAACAGGTTCTCTGCATCACCAACCACATGGCCATATGTACACAAACATCAGAGGAACAATAAGAATCGCACAAACATGAGTGTGGATTGCTGCGTTCCCTCCATATAATCCTAACCCACTTTGAGAGCTATATACACTGCTCAAAAAAATAAAGGGAACACTCAAATAACACATCCTAGATCTGAATGAATGAATTATTCTCATTCTCACACAAAAAATCAATGGAAATCAAATTTATTAACCAATGGAGTCCTGGATTTGGAGTCACACAAAATTAAAGTGGAAAAACACACTACAGGCTGATCCAACTTTGATGTAATGTCCTTAAAACAAGTCAAAATGAGAACAGTCAAATGTTGTGTGTGGCCTCCATGTGCCTGTATGACCTCCCTACAACACCTAGGCAGCTCCTGAGGGATCTCCTCCCAGACCTGGACTAAAGCATCTGCCAACTCCTGGACAGTCTGTGGTGCAACGTGGCGTTGGTGGATGGAGCGAGACATGATGTCCCAGATGTGCTCAATTGGATTCAGGTCTGGGGAACAGGCGGGCCAGTCCATAGCTTCAATGCCTTCATCTAGCAGGAACTGCTGACACACTCCAGCCACATAGGGTCTAGCATTGTCCTGCATTAGGAGGAACCCAGGGCCAACCGCACCAGCATATGGTCTCACAAGGGCATCTCAGTACCTAATGGCAGTCAGGCTACCTCTGGCGAGCACATGGAGGGCTGTGCAGCCCTCCAAAGAAATGCCACCCCACACCATTACTAACCCACTGCCAAACCGGTCATGCTGAAGGATGTTGTAGGCAGCAGATCGTTCTCCACCGCGTCTCCAGACTCTGTCATGTCTGTCACATGTGCTCAGTGTGAACCTGCTTTCATCTGTGAAGAGCACAGGGCGCCAGTGGTGAATTTGCCAATCCTGGTGTTCTCTGGCAAATGCCAAGCGTCCTGCACGGTGTTGGGCTGTGAGCACAACCCCCATCTGTGGACGTCAGGCCCTCATACCAACCTCATGGAGTCGGTTT
Organism: Pygocentrus nattereri; assembly: GCF_015220715.1. NCBI lineage: Eukaryota > Metazoa > Chordata > Actinopteri > Characiformes > Serrasalmidae > Pygocentrus > Pygocentrus nattereri. Next base: position 35,272,891 of record NC_051217.1, on the reverse strand, counting down.
CTAACCGTTTGTGCAGACACATGCACATTTGTGGCCTGCTGGAGGTCATTCTGCAGGGCTCTGGCAGTGCTCCTCCTGTTCCTCCATGCACAAAGGTGGAGGTAGCGGTCCTGCTGCTGGGTTGTTGCCCTCCTACGGCCTCCGCCACGTCTCCTGGTGTACGGGCCTGTCTCCTGGTAGTGCCTCCAGGCTCTAGACACTACGCTGACAGACACAGCAAACCTTCTTTCAACAGCTCGCATTGATGTGCCATCCTGGATGAGCTGCACTATTTGAGCCACTTGTGTGGGTTGTAGAGTCCGACTCATGCTACCACGAGTGTGAAAGCACCACCAACATTCAAAAGTGACCAAAACATCAGCCAGAAAGCAGAAAGGTACTGAGGTGTGGTCTGTGGTCCCCACCTGCAGAACCTCCTTTATTGAGTGTGTCTTGCTAATCGCCAATAATTTCCACCTGTTGTCTATTCCATTTGCACAACAGCTGTGAAATTGATTGTCAGTCAGTGTTGCTTCCTAAGTGGACAGTTTGATTTCACAGAAGGTTGATTTACTTGGAGTTATATTGTGTTGTTTAAGTGTTATTTTTTTGAGCAGTGTATTTACTTAAAATGGCATAATTTTGGACAGTATCGTTTTTAAACTGATGGTCTGTAATGGTACTGAATGCAGTCCAGTTGACCACCCCAAAATGGCAGCACCATTAATGTGCCTGGCTGTACTCAACGCAGCATCTAAATATGTATATCTATGTTTTTTTTCTAGCAGGGAGGTCTTTGGGAATATCTCAAAGAGCTCCCTAGTTCAGTAGTCCAGCCATTGCCTGTAGATTCAGACATTTTCTAGGTTGTCTCATTACAAGAACCTTTCCAGCACACTGGAACCATCGTTCTATGAAAGTTCCCACAATGCAATGTAAAAACCATTGGGCAGACTGTTCACTATGCTGCCTGACCAGATAGAGCGTCACACCTGCAGCTTGACATTCAGAAAGTTTTATAATGAAGGAAAAAAAAGCATTAAATGTGTATTTTTCACACTTGTGAATAACAAAGCCTATGAATGATAAGGATTTTATTCTAGCAAGACTCTTTATCACAGCTCATCATTCATTTTCTACTAACATTAATAGCAACCTGTTAGCTGCCTAACTAACCAGTTGGGTTTGCCCCTTATTTAACTTTATTTTAATATTGCCTACTAACTACCTATGAAATAATATCATATAATATATTTAGCATAGTGAGACAATAGAAGTAAAGTAGGCTGAGCTGTAAACAGGCAAATTTAGAAGTAATTTGTGTTACAGAATTTAGTTTAAATCTTTAATGAAATGTTAAGTGAAGGTCTGTTCAGTCACCAGCTGACTTTTAGCTACAGATGAATTGCTTAGGTGGACCACGGTTACCTTGACGCTAATGAGACTAACGGAATTAGCATTTGTGGTAGTTGTGTTAATTGCATGAAGAAAAGCTTAATTGCATTAAACACTAACACAGCTGTTTGAGGTTTCCAAGGTAAACAAAGTGAGTGCTCATGCAATGACTGAAATTTCCCATGAATGGCAGAAAAATGACAGTATGGCTGAGCACAGCACAGTAGATGAGCTTACTAGTCGATCTTGTTGGTACTTTATCATTGCATAATGTTTTTGCATTCGTGTCACATGTAATTGAGTCAGCATTGGCCCAGTGTTGCTCCCTCCAGGGACCAAGCCCAGATTTGTAATCATTACTGGTACACTCCATACAGAACTAGTCAGCAAATCACAGCCTTAAGGCCTTTTTACGTATTTTCCATGAGGAGGTGGCGTAATGTAATTATTACTGTCATCTCTCATTGATTTATGTCCCTTCCAAATATACTGTATCAGTACTATATCAGTCATTTTTACAGACTGTGCGTTCCTGCATCAGTAAAGATTTCATCACATTTTACCTCGTGTAAAACGATCTGTAAAAATAAACCTCAGGTTATTTTAATCTGAGTCTACATGTCAGTAAAACTGTTATCATATCCTGTGGAACTGGAGTTTCTTAAGTATGGAGGCACTTGAAGAAGCAAATGTGTTCGCTGACAATTCATACGCCACCTTAAATGGCACTGCAGTTACATTGAAATGCTTGTCAGACTGTAACTGCTGCACTATTTAAGGTGGAACAGGAACATTTGAACAAAAAGCTGGAGAATAAGAAGCTAATTTTAGCATCATTCTCTGTGGATAAAATCAAGCCAATATGTATCGTCACAGTCTTGCTTTACATGTACAACCCAGAATAGGCAAAAATTACAGAAGAAAGTTTGATTTTATGCAGTGAAGTCATGTTTTTTGTTGTGAAATTCAAAGCTAATGGAGATGCTAGTGGCTCACTGCATTGAGACAGAATGGTAAACAGGATAAACAAACTAATGGCTAAGTTAAATGTTTTAGCATGTTGTCTACTTTGTGAAAGCAGAGCATAAATCCCATCTCTGAGTTCTAGACCAAGATTTCTTTCCTGCACTACTTGGTCATAAATATTACAGACGTCCTGATGTAAACTGGCATTACCCCACCTCTCCATACTGCCGAATAGGGCTTGAGAATGGATTACGAGGCATGGGAAATGGGAAGTGAATGCTTATGGCATCTTCCAGAATGACTGGCTGCTTTTAAAAAGATAAGGCTGGGGAAGATGGATTATAGGTTGGGAGGTGTGACGTATGGCGCTGATACAGGAATTGTCCCAGTAAGCAAAATTAATTAGTAACAGTTGTGGGCCACATCCTTCGATTTGTTTGACTGAGCGTACTTCTGGGCCCTCAGCCCAGATAGTTGAATTTAGTGGAACTGACAAATGTGGCTCAAATCTGTTCCAACTCTGTTGTTGGTTTACAGCATTTATGCCAGTGTTTGCCCCCAGATATAAACACAAGGCAAAACCATACAAAGCTATACAGCATCTGGCCCTCTTCTGGCCTGCATTCATCACATCCGTAGTCATGAGTAGTTAGCCAACTCTGACATATGAAAGCCACAATCAGACTTGCAGAGGTGTAATTAGGATCACACTATGAGGTTTATTTGGAAGAAAAGTGACCTACAGCGCAGTGACTAAACAAAGAGGTGAATATATGTATTACACTAACTGCCACGTCCTCCTTTTTTCTTAAAAAAATACATTTTTTTTACCTATCCATAATTTTCCATATTTACTTATTTTTCATTTATTGCTTACTTTTGTCATGCTTTATAAATTAGTTTAGTAAATACTTTTAACAGCAATACCATTAATAAACCTGGTTTTAGAGCTGTAACCAATCTAGCACAGCATCAGCAACAGCAGAATCATTTTATATTAGGCTTTTATTATTTATGTCCTTGTGATGGACTGGCGACATGTCCCGGGTGTATCTTGCCTTCCGCCCAATGACCGCTGGGATAGGCTCCAGCATCCCCCCGCGACCCTGAAATGTGTGTGTGCATTTATTTCCTCTTAATTGAAATATTTGTCTTCTAAATTAAAAGGCTGCACACATCTAAGATCTGTTTTAGGTAATTATAAAAATGGATAGACCTTGTGTGCAGGACAATAGTCAGGGTGGTCTGGGGTGGACTAGCAGTGGTGTACAGTCAGTGGGGTGACACAGGTGTCAATTATGGTAAAGATGAGTAAAGAGGGCCATAAGAAATCTCACACTGACAAATTGAGAAAAATCAAGCCTTTAATAGGAATAAATTTGTTCTGAATTCATTTAGAAATAAAACGTAACTGGAGCATTTTTCCATTTATACCTTTCTAAGTTGATCAGAGTATCTAGAAACCTTTAAACAGAAATCCATGACTTCCTGATTCAATAAGGTATTTATAGGGATCAGATTCCTTTAGTCATTCTTCAGCATGGGAAAGACAAGAGAACACACAGCTCAAATTGTGTAAAGGTGTATTGGCTTTATAACATAGCTGCTCTCCTGAAAATGCCCAAATTTACAGTTAGGAGAATCGTTAAAAAGTTGTGGTCAACTGGAACACTGACAAACTTGCCTGGACGAGGACCCAAGTTTAGTTTGTTCTCACGCACAGTGAGGACAGTGAGAGAGGGAAAAAAAAAAATCCACAAGTATCCCTGTTGGAGAGTAGTATCTTGGAGTCAGCAAGTCTCCAAAAGTAACATGAGACACCACCTCCACACCAGCCTTTCCTCTCATCTAACTACAAACAGAAGCATGTGGAAATTCCTGTTTCATTACATGGGCTTCATCGTCAGCAGATCCTCCAGCAGGACAATGATCCAAAACGTGTCCAGACCAACAAAGAAATGGTTTGCTGAAAACAAAATCAAGCTTCTGCCATGGCCATCTCAGTCCCCTGATCTGAACACCATAGAAAACCTATGGGGCAAGTTAAAAAGGAGATTGCACAAGAGAGGACATTGGACCCTGGACGATCTGGAGAGATTATTCTCCAGCAAGTAAGATACCCCCCCCCCCCCCCAGTAGATGTTCTTTCTCTGAGCTCCCCTCCAAAGGTTGACATTTTAGTCTAAATATCGAGTTTCTTTATAGCAAAATTACTTGGTGGCTAATCTTTAGGAATTGTTCACACAATGACCAAGGCAAAAGCGCCGAAAAAGTTGGAGAAACCAACTAACGAGACTGATGAAACAACGCTGAGTAACGAAGTGCAGGGGGGTAACCACCATGAGGCCAGCCTGCTAATCCAGGAATATCTGACATTCTCTCAGCCATCCACGAAATGAGCAGCAAAATGAACGACAGATTCAACAGCTTGGAGTCTACTCTGCAGTCCATACAGGCTGCTCTTAACAACCATGGCAGTCGGATAGCTGAATTGTAGTTAAGTCTGATCACGATAACCGGCTAATCACGCTAGAGCAGGCATGGCAGCAACTGGTTACAGAGAATAAGGTGCTCCGCAATAAGGTCGTCGATCTTGAGGGACATTCTAGGCATCAAAATATTAAAATCTTGGGTTTGCATGAAAATATTGAAAAGGGCGACCAGAGGAGTTCCTCGTAAGATTCATCTCCGACTTGTTAGGGGCTGAGAACTTTTACAAGCTTTTTTTTACAAATATTTCAATCTACGTTCTCAAGTAAAGCTCGGGGAGTTGCCATTATAATCAAAAAGTCTTCGCAATTTGAACACATTTCCACCAAAATGGATCCGCATGGGCGATACATAGTAGTAACTGGACGCATTTGTAAGTCACATATAACTCTGTTAAATATTTATGGACCTAATTTTGATGATGCAATATTTTTTTGTAAGACTTTTGATTCCTTGCCAGACTTAACTGATACACATTTAACTGTGGGTGGGGACTTAAACTGTGTTAGATAAGCATTAAGATAGATCGTCAACAAAATTATGTAACCTGTCTAGCTCCTCAGTTGTTTTACAACATTTGATTTCCTCTAACAACCTGGTGGATATTTGGAGGACGCAACACCCAACAGACAGAGACTATTCTTTTTTTCACAAAAGCATAAAACGTATCTAATGTTGTTTATTGTAAATATCATCACATTCTGATCTCTGATCATTCTCCAGTTTCACTGACTCTTGATTTTAGGGTCCCAAAACAGAAATTTACCTGGCGGTTTCATCAGAGTTTACTCTCAGATAATGCATTCTGCCAGTACATATCCTCCAAAATATCAGAATTTCTGGAACTCAACGATACTTCTGATGTCTTGGATTCTACTCTATAGGAAGCTTTCAAGGTAGTTATACAGGGGCATATTATTTCATATGAAGCATCTTTAAAAAAGTCGAAAAAGTGCCGTCTGGGAGAAATAGAATCTGAGATATCAAAACTGGACAATTCATATAGAAACTCAAAGAGTACTCTGACTTTACAAAAGATACTTAATTTAAAATATGAATATAATACAATCATTTCACATCAGGCCTGTGATCAGATCTTAAGAGTCAAGCAGAGGTATTTTGAATTTGGAGATAAACCCCAAAGACTACTAACTCATCAGCTGAGAGGTTTCCAAGCAAACAGAGCTAGTCATCAAATAAAATCACCTTCAGGAGTACTTATCACAGATCCAATAGCAATAAATGACTGCTTTAGAGAATACTATGAAAAGCTGTATCAAACTAAGGCAAAAGGGGATGTTAAGACTTGGTTAAAGCACTTTAAATTATCTAAATTAGACAAAGCTGCACAAAGAGCTCTGGATTCGGAATTGACATCTGAAGAAATCATTGACTCAATTAAATCATTTCCTAGTGCTAAAGCCCCCGGTCCGGATGGTTTTGGAATTGAATTGTACAAGAAGTTTGCTAGTCAGATTACCCCACTTTTACTGAGAATGTTTATACACTCTACTAAAGTTGGAACACTTCCCGAAACCTTATATGCTGCATATATTTCACTTTTGTTGAAGCCTGGGAGAGATAAAACAGAACTTTCTTCATATAGGCCAATCGCATTGTTAAATACTGATTTGAAAATTTTTAGTAAGGTATTAGCGAATAGATTGAAGCAATATATTACTTCTATTATTCATCCTGACCAGACTGGTTTTATCCCTAATAGGTTTTCTTTTTTTAATGTTAGACGGCTCATGGACATTATATACCATAAATACCACAGAGTGTCTGCACAGGGTGTTCTCAGCCTTGATGCAGAAAAGGCATTCGATCAAGTAGAATGGGACTATATTACAGCTACCTGTAAAGAGTTTGGGTTTGGGCATGCTTTTATCTCATGGGTACAAATGTTATATGGGCATCCTACTGCTATCCTTACCAACCAGGACCAATCACCTTACTCTTCTCTTAACAGAGGGACACGCCAAGGGTGTCCTCTCTCCCCTCTTCTCTATAGCCATAGAACCCTTAGCGATTAGCATAAGACAAGACGAGAATATTAAGCCTATAATTTTAGGGGGGGTCGAACATAAACTCTCATTGTATGCGGATGATATAATTCTGTTTTTATCTGAACCAGAACAATCTATTCCTCCCTTGCTTAAACTCATGGGCTCATCCAGTGAAATATCTGGTTACACCATTAATTGGCAAAAGAGTGAATTCATGGCTTTGTCAGCTAATCATAATCCCAGGTTTTAAAATTCTTTGCAATTTAAAATTTCCACAGTTAAAATATCCTGGTATTGAAGTTACCAAGAATCCTAATGCACTTTAAGCATAATTTTGCTGAAAAGATGAATAGACTTAAACAGGACATTGATAGGTGGAGAATACTACCCCTTTCCCTTATTGGACGGGTGAATGCAATCAAAATGGTTTCGATTCTTATATCTGTTTCAGAATATTCCTATTTTTATCTCCAAATCCTTCTTTAAATCACTGGATTCTATTATTATGCCATTTATTTGGGGGTTTAAAACTCATAGAATTTCAAAAACTCACATACAGAAACCTAGGTCTTTGGGTGGTTTAGGATTACCATGTTTTTTGCATTATTACTGGGCTACTAATGCTAGGGCTCTGGCTTACTGGCAATACAGTTATAAGGAAGGCATTTCTTTAGATTTACCTCTCTGGTTGGCAGTTAAAAAAGATCTGATTGTTGACTCTTCTCTTCCTGCTCTTCTTTTCTCTTTACCTAGAGCTCCTTCAGCTTTAAAGAAAGATCATTTTATAATATATAACTCTCAGAAAATCTGGCACCAAATTAGGAAAGCTTGTAATCTTCCTGCAACTCTTATATTTGCCCTAATTTGGTACAATCATTCCTTCTCACCCTCTTTATCTGATAGTACATTTCGTAACTGGGTTAAAACAGGCATTGTAAAATTGAAAGATTTATACATTAATGATTGTTTAGCTTCATTTCAACAATTGAAAACAAAATATTCACTTTCTCAATCAGATTTCTTTAGATACTTACAGATAAGAAGTTATATTCAACAGAATATACCTTCATATCAGTCCTTCTCCTCTGAGGATCCTGTTTGGCAAATTTTGTCCGGACCCCCAAAGGCAAGACAATTGGTCACACGCCTTGTTGGTGCTTTCTCAAAACAGTTAAGTTTCTCTACAAATCATCTGAGGGTTGCATGGGAGAAAGAACTGTGTATTGAGATAGATAATAGTGTCTGGGAAGAAAGTCTTGCTAGAATAAAGTCTTGTTCAATCAATGGCAGACATCAGCTTCTGCAATTCAAAGTCATACATAGACTCCATTATTCCAAAACAAAACTTCATCGTATTTTTCCTTCCGTGATGCCATTATGTGACAGATGTAAAGAAGCAGAGGGTTCCCTTGCTCATCTTTTTTGGATGTGTCCTAAATTTGATACCTATTGGGGTGATATATTCGGATTCTATATGGACCGTAGACCATGTCTTTTTTTTTTATCTCACGTCCCATTCCACCTAATCTTTCTCCTCCCTTTCTCCATCTCTCCGCACTTCTGCACTCTGTGCTGCTCACTCATCCTTTTCCCTAGATTTCTTTCCCTCTCCCTCGCTTTCCTACCCCGCCGCAGTAATAGGAGACTTGAAATCAATAGCACATTAGTCTGGCCGGAAACTCTTGCCAAATTAAATATGCATGACTTTTCTTTATTCATGAGATTTTCTTTCTTTCTTTCTCTCTCTCTCTCTCTCTCTCTCTCTCTCTCTCTCTCTTCAAAGCCTGAGGGGGGAGGGGAGCTCAGCTTGGTGCCGCACAGTAAATTCCCCTCTTATGTAAGAAACCATGACGTTTGGAGAAAGCTGGTTTTATGATTTTTGCATGTTTTGCTCTGTTGAAACTGGAAATCAGGCTTATTCAAGACTTAATCAAGAATTATTAAGTAGCTACTTTCCATATTTTTTTAGTAATACTCTGAACATACAGTGTAAGTTTTGACGTTACACCGAATTTGGTCACTGTTCCAAATGTGTACTTCATTTCTACAAGAAATTATGCATTAAAACACTTAAAACCAAGAATAAGTTATAACCTGTCAGTCCTTCCACTTACAGAACAAAATGCTGTTAGTCTGAAAGGATATGTAGCTGTCAAGAAGCAGTTACTGTGAAAAGAAAATAGTGAAAAAGAAGAAAATTGCAAATTAAGGAAAGATTGCTGGTGTTCTTAGAACAACAGACTGACCAGTCCAGACCTGAGCATCGTGGAATGTGTTTCTGGAATGTGTTTACTTGGATTGTGAGAAGTGGAAAATGCAACTAAGACTGTACTTGCAAGTGGTGGGAAAATATCTGTGCAGATTTTTTTAAAAACTTGAAGCAAGTCTCCACAAATGAATGGAATCTGTGCTAAAGAAAAGGGGGGGGGGATCTCTAAGAGAAATATTATTTTGAAATATTATTGAGTTGTTTAAGCTTCTGTGTAATTTTCTGTTAAGCATGTGTTTTCTTGCTGGTGCAGAAGAATCCTCTGACTTGTGCAGGCAGAGGAAATAGGCAAATGGGAGTAACACGCAGTTTGATTTAATCGGGAGCCATATTTCATCTGAGCAGAGACGAGGCAGCTCATGACAGATGGAGTGATATTGTTCCCTTCTTTCTTTTTTTTTCAGGCTCTGACGGGTGAGGCCCTCCCTCTCCTGTTCCTTGACAGATGCAGAGGGAGGACCGGGGCCCTCTTCTCTTTCTGCCCGTTGATTGGGGGTGCTTGATGCTCCAGGGATAGTGAGCAGGGGGTTGATGACTTCCTGTTGGTCAAAGGAAGAAAAGAAAGCAGAGGAGGTGAAATACAGAATCGCACGTGCAGCCATTCTTTTTCATTTTAAGAACACAAAAAGCAGGTGTGAGAATAAAACACAGCACTTTCTTTATTTTTATTCCATTTTTTCCAGTTCTGAGTTCTTTAAAAATGTTTCACTGGACGTTTATGTGCACAGTTTAGTTTACAAAATGCTTTATGTAGTGAAATCATCTGCATTTCTACTCCAATGAGTTTGTTCTTTCTCTGGTCATTTGAGGAGTTGAATACAGCCGTTGAGATGGGTGGCGAAACGGAGGACGACGACGAGTCTGTGCCTAGTGAGTCTGATAAGCCAGTCAAAAAGAAAATTCAACGTTCATCTATTTCAATAATGACTGGATGAAAACCGAAAAGTATGCCGCATGGCTAAAGCCAACCCCTGATGATCCATTTTCGGCTACCTGCACCATGTGCTCAGCTAAAATTGTGATTAAACATGAGGGCAAAACTGCATTGGATGGCCATGCTAAAACCAAAAAACATTTTAATCGTATGCAAATCACCCGACAAACCAGAGCAATTTCATCATTTATGATAAAGAAAGACTGAGGAGGACAAAATTGCTGTCGCCGAACTAACCTCTACTTATCACGGTGTGCGACATGGCCACAGCTACCTGTCCACTGACTGTGGGAACAAGGTCAGTGTGAAAATATTCAGTGAATCTAATATTGCGACCAAGATGTCATGTGGCAGAACTAAGAGCGAGGCCTTAGTTGAGAATGTGTTAGCACCATTTAGTCAGGAGAGATTAGCAGCCGAGTTGCAGAAAGCGCACTATTTTGCAGTGTGTTCTGATGCATCCAATTCTGGCCACACAAAGCTGTTCCCATACACAGTCCAGTACTTCTGTGCAGCGGACTTTCAGTCAACCAGATTAGTGCATATGGTGCAGATAATGCATCAGTTAATTATGGTTGGCACAAAAGAAGTTAATCCACACGTTTTGAAGGGCAACTGCAAGTGTCACATGATAAATAATGCTGTGAAAACAGCAAATTGTGTCTTTAGTTCTTCGGGATGTGACGTAGAAGCCTTCGTGCATAAGGTGTATAGTGAATTTAGCTGTTCTGCTAAAAAGGTAGAAGTGCTTAAGGAGTTCTGCGAATTCACTTCTACAAAATACAGGAAGATTCTGAGACATGTCCCCACACGTTGGCTATCTTTGCTGCCAGCGATCCAAATATATTTTAGAGTGCTGGCCAGCCTTGAAGTCTTATTTTGTATCCCTTGGAAAGGATGACTGTCCGAGTGTTGTCTGGACATTTGTGGGCGGTGCTTCTGACACAGATCATGTGGACCATACTATGAGTGAATGCATCCTGGCATTTATGCACAATGTAATGCAGGAATTTGATTCCAACACAAGGCGCACTGACAGATTCTAGGGAAGTAAAGCAAAACAAATAACGAGAAGTCTTTCACCCCAGCAACAAGATCGCTTCAGAAGCCTGGTAGACAGATTCTTTGAGAAAGCAGTCTTGTATATCGAGGATAAATTTGACTTCAACGACCAGCTTCTTGCACATGCTGGCTGTCTCAGCCTTGGTGAAGGTCAGTCACTCCTGTGGTCTGAGCTGAATCATTTACTGGACAAATTAGCCCTGGATGTTGATGAAGACAAGCTGTGTGGTGATGTGGTCATCCTGAATGAAGGATCAGACACCATTCCAAAAGACCTTACCCTAGACAAAAAGTGGGCCTATTTTTTCAGCAAGGCAACTGAATCCAGTGAACTGATGAAAGTAGTTGCTTTTGTTTTTTCCATACCAGATAACTTGGACATGCACAGAGTTTAAGTCATTTATTGAAGAACAGAGACCACTGGTAGCTGCAGCAAAGGGAAATGCCAAATATAAATGGAAAACTAGGTAAGGAGAGGCCTATGATGTGTGTTTCAGGCTTATGTGTGTTTTCTTATCTTCACTTCATTATCTAAAGATTATACACAGTAAATGTCTGTAGAGTTGGTCTAAATGTGGTGGTCAAATCTGATGTGCTCTCCCTCCTTAACCTTTTAGCTAAGAGGGTGCAAAAGCAAAGTTCACACCAGTACTTAGATAAGCAGGTAAGCAGCAGTTCCTTCTCATACTTAATGTATTTAAAATATTCATTGCTTTGAACAACCCTACTTCTCAAAGCCGTCTCTGATTCTGTTACATCAGCCGTATATTTGTGGGCAGCCGTCAGTATGACAGTGTCCTGGTTTTTTGTCAGACATAGGTGGCAACCCTACTCAGATCCCGAACTACCAGCTAAGCTAGTTACGCCAGAAAATGGAAATCAACACTTCACAGTAAAACCGTGATGCTAAGATACAGTTTAGCTAGGAGGCGCGTTTTTGACTGAGCAGTGAAAGGTGGACGTTTTCCTGAAGTGCTGCTTCAAAAATCGCGGTGAAACTAAAAGAATAATCCTGTTTGGCATTTCGCTAAAATAGCTCGCCAGTTAGCTTTAAACTTTGCTGCTCACATGAAGCTGGTGCTCCTCAAACTGCTAATTTCAGGCTAGTACCTGTTGTTGGCACCTGTAGCCTGCTAGCCTACCATAAGCTAAAGGAGAGTTTAAACGAGGTCTGTAAAACAGACTTTACATATAGAAGTTTTGCTTTTGTGTTTATAATATTAGAGAAATCGCTGATATGCTGTAAATGTGTCACAGGACCTGCTCCATGTTAGCCAGCTGGCGCCAGCAGCTAATGAAAGCTAGCTACCTTGTTTGAGAAGACAGCGACGGTTAGCAATGGCTTCCAGCATAGCTAGCTAAGTACAGCTAAAAATGTCCAAATTCATACTACATATAAATGTTTTTTTCTTTTGAAAACAGAAATATTACAGAAATTGCTGGCATGTTGTACAAAGACAGACTTTTTTTTGTGATCAAATGTTTTATTTTTATTTATTTATTTTTTTAAAGATAGTGCTCCAGTGTAATACAAAATACAATAAGCAACAAGATACATAGCAACAAAATGAAGCACCCAACGCCCCCCGTAACCCCCAATCCTCCACCCAAACCCCCACACCCCCTAATGGCACCCATAAACCCACTGCTGATCAAAGAAGAAAATAATAGTGAAAAAATAAATAAAGGAATAGTCTCTATGACACATCTAGTAATGCAAGACAGGTTTCACAATAAGTTGCTTAACTTTCTTAGCTGCACTTTCCAAAGAGCTCAAGGTCCTCCCGTTAGCTCCATGGATCCTTGCGGTTGAAAGTTCCATATTAATAATATCCACAAAGGTGAGGATCCATTGCCGCCAGCACAGAGAATGTGGAGGTTGCCAAGGCAGGCTAACATTTTTTTTGCAGCTGTGAGATCAGCCAGCCAGATTCGCTTTTCAGCACAATTTAAATTACATTCAGAATCGTCAACCAAAAGCAAAGTTTGTACTGTATTCGGAATGGTTTTACTGAGAATGTCTGATAATATAAAAGAAACCTTAGTCCAAAACTTACGCTCAGTTAAACACTCCCAGTACATATGGAAAAATGTACCATAAGAACCATCAGGACAAAGATTACAAAGAGGACATGCAGTAAGGCGCATATGGTAGCGTCTACACGGAGTTAAATAGGATCTATGGATAAAATTGTAATGAACAAGCTGATGGTTTGGATTCTTCGAGGCTGATGTGATGTTATTCCATATAATAGGCCAATTGATTTGACCTTGGGCACTTTTTAGCTCTTCTTCCCATATGGTTTGTAGACCTAAAGGTTTATATACAGCACGAAGCATGATAAGATAAACTTTGGATGCCCAACCTTTGGTCTCCATGTTGGCAATGAATGGTTTATGCAATGGGTGTAAGGGTAAAGTGCAGCCCCAAGAAACACCATACACCTTCATGGCTGCACGAAGGCGAAGATATATAAACCTGGTATCCTATAAAATGCAAGCAAGTCTTGGAATGTCCAAAGTCCCGAATCATTGAAGATGTCATCTAGAACATGTATTCCCTTTTGTTGCCATTGAGGAAAGAAGAAAGGCTTATTGGCAGTAAGTAATTTATTGTTGTGAAAAACTGGGGAGCATTTGTGCCAAACAGTTGTGCTTTTAGTTAGTTTTTCTACCACCCGCCATGTTAGAACTAAGTTACTAATTAGAGGATCGTGTCTCAGTTTACATTGCTTTGGAGGAATATTCAAGTAGATGAGATCTTGTAATCTATGTGGAGCTACCAGACTTTCCTCAAGAGACCGCCAAGATGTTTGAGTATCTAATTTGAGCCAAACTGACAATGGACGAAGAACAAAGGAATAATAATATAATTTAAAATTAGGAACAGAAAGTCCTCCATCTCTTTATTACGCTGAAGAGTAGCAAGTTTAATTTGAGGTTTCTTACCTTTCCATATATAAGCTGAGATACAAGAGTGAAGTTTATCCCAGAAACCTACAGGAGGAGGTAATGGAATCATAGAACTTATAAAATTAACTGTAGGGCGATTATTCATTTTCACTACTGATATACGAGTTTGAAGAGTATTAGGGTAACGACTCCAGTTCCTCATATCATCACACATTTTATTAAATATCTGGTTAAAATCTTATTGACCTTACAAAGACAGACTTTGATGTGCGCAGCTGGGGCAGCAGTAATCACCACATACAGCATTTTAGCTCTGTTTAAAATTAAATTGGTGTTTGCATCCACTGCCTATTCTCACTATTTGCCGTGACACACCATTTGCCCTGCAAACTAATATATGTCTGTTGTAGCGCATTGTTTGAGATTTATAGTACACTTCAATAGAATTTTGGCAGCGTTTCTGTTCAGTAGTTATACTGAGCAAAAATAGTCGCAGTTCTTTGTGAAAAGGTCCCATGAGCTGCTCTGCTCGCTAACCAATCAGCATTCAGAAGTACTAGTACTAATGGATTAGCACTCAGTAGCAGTAGCGATGGTGTCCTACTGCCCAAAACCAGTTTTCAGTAGAAAAATTGAGCTGTAAATTTTTAGGTAAGATATAAGGTAAGATATAAAATAATTGACCTGATATAAGAATTGAATTTTAAAAATAGTATAAAATAGTGAAGCAGCTTCGTCTGTTTATTGCCACCTTCCACTCATTCACTCTCAAATGAGATAAAAATGGGTTGCAGAAACCACCGATTTCTGGTGTGAAACAAGCTTACGTTAGCCTCGTCTGCTCATACGTTATGGCCACAGTTGCATGCTGTGCTGAAAATAGCCACAGCCTAAATGTCAAAAATGCATTTAAACAGGAAAAAGGCTTTGAAATAAGATTAGATAATGAGGGAAAAGCAGGCAATGCTGTGCTTTCCTCAGTCAGGATTCAGTTAATGATCACAGTTAATGTATTTTATACAGCCTAACATTAAGATCAAGAAGTGACCGTTAACCTTAACTTGCTTTCATTTGCTTCCAAAACTCAGAATCAAGAGTTGAATTAAGACTGATTCCTAGGTTAATGTGGATCAGTAATATATCATTTTAATTATAAAAAGTGTTATTAATATTGTTATTTATTTTATTATTTTTATTATTATTATTATATGGGTCCATGTTTTAGTGATAAATAGGTGCTCCTTGAGGTGGGAAAAGTTGAGATCCCTTGCTGTATGCTAGCATTACAGCTCATTTGAGCTGATTTGTCGGTAAACAGAGCAGCTCATTGGCTGAGGGAGGTGGTTCCCTCTCACTGAAATGCATTTTTGCCTCGCTTGGGCGCGCCCTCTAGTGTTTGACAAACCCAGAGTGTTTGTCGCAAGTGGCAGTTCTCCTATCGACAAAATCTCTGGCAGGGTTTCTCAACCACTGGACCACGAGGGGGCCATGCTGTACCTTCTTGTACTCCTCAGGGCTATACTTAGGTCCTTAGTGGGCCAATGAAGGTACTTTATCTAATAAATCGGAAAATAATTGGCTTAGTAATAAAAAAGAAAAATAAAACAAATATAAAAAAGCCAGAAGCAGCTTCGTCTGTTTATTGCCAACTCTAAAGTTTCACTTGTGCGTTCTTCAGCTGCTAATATAAAAACGGGTTGCAGAAAACATTGATTTCTGGTGTGAAGCAAGATGATTTCAGCCTGATCTTATCATATTTTGCACATATGCACAGTTCCATGCTGCATATGGCTGTGCTGAAAATGTTTGACGATGACAGCCCTGATATAAATATTGCATTTAAACAGGAAAGTAAGATAAGATAATGAGGGAAAACAGGTCACTGCTGTGCTCTCCTCATTCAGGATTCAGGTAATGGACATGCCCTTACATTAAGATCAAGAAGAGACAGAAAAATAACCTTAACTTACGTGTATTTGCTTTCAAAGACGAACTGATCAGTATTGTCATTATGTAATAAATAATAATAATAATAATCATTATTATTATTATTATTACCAGTGGGCATCATGTGTTATAATGGAAACGTGTCGGGTAACTGAGCTGTATGGTATCACTACTTGCTGCTGAGTGCTGATTGGTTGGTGAGCTGAGCAGCTCACTTTCCACGTGACACTGACATCAATGACGTTATGAACATGAGGCGCTGTTAGAAAGTCCCAAAACTGCCGTGAAATGAGTGCTCTTACTGTATGCACGTAACCATGTTTAGCGTTTGTTTTGGAAAGCCCTTATACTGTGAAACTTTGTTTTTGCTCTTCTCACATACCGACTCCCCCACTTGGCTTCAAAGACGTTTGGTGTTTTCAACAACGATAAGGAAAGTAATGTCAAATACTTTAGTATACATCTTTTTTTGCTGTTTGTTGAATCTCACACCCACAAATATAAGTTTAATGGGTCGAAACCTTGTTTTTTTGTGGTTCAGAATGTCTGTTTTGATAGTCTGGGTTACTCAACAAACCCAGAGCTGTGAGGACAGTGCATTTGTTTGGATTGACTACCTCTCGAAGGCTCTTTCATTAGTATCTGTGGTGCCTGCGCTGTTCTTTACATGTGTTATTTGTTTGTTAAATATTAACAAGAAAACACTGGAGTCCCATAAATGGAGAATGAAACCAATAGAACAGCAATGTTGAAATGCCGTATGCGGTCTTTTATTGGAACATTGCTGCATTTTTCTCTATAAAAATTATCAAACTATGATTTTGCATAATAGCGCCATAGAAAGGCATTCGTTTAGGACTCGCTCAGGAGCGCCCTCTAGGGTTTTACAGACCCTGAATACATTACTGAGTGGCAGTTCTTCACACTAAATGTCCTCAGAATCTTCATTGCTCAGTATCATTGCTGCAGTGTTTTCTTTGGCAGGTTTTCATTGGTGTTAATAATCCAATCATAATACACTGTAAATATATTAGCTTTTATTTTTTTTATAATTTATTATATTGTTAATGTTTTTGTCAAGGATGCAGTTTATATTTTTATCTTTTTTTTTACTTTTAGTATTACATATTTTGTCTATAAAGTAATAAAGTAATAAACTGTAAAAAGACTAATAAAGGATCATCTTATCTTATTATTAATGGTCATGTAAACAGCAAATCTGACAAAGAGGCTGGATTTTAGCTAAGTAATCAGATTCCTCAGTGCATGTGACTTTCAGATTATTCATTTACATTAACATGTAAACTCACTCACTGAGGACAATCAGTTTAAATTACTGCACAGTGGAAAGCAATAATGTCATGCCTCATTTTAAAGTGGATTGTATTCAATTCTTACACAAATTCAGCATTTAGTTTTCTACATTCAAATCCTCATGCATTGTTTTTCAGAAAAGAGGTCAATTGAAGTGAAAACAGTGTAATACATGGTTTGTTTTTCATTGTGGTACATACTCTGCAGGTCACGATGGAAAATTAATGTCATGTGCATTGCCTTTCACATTTCTGGACATATGAAATATATTAGTGTTAATAAAAAGGTTCATACTAAGATCCTTAGAATGCTAAAACAAAAAACTTCATGCTTTGTACTGAAATGCACCAGTTGGAATGAAAGGTAAAAAAGATATTTTTCAGTCTCTGTCCACAAGGTTTTCATGTATTCACAGGAATCTGAGTCGAGTGTGGATTCCAGAATTGCTGGAAGAGAAATGAGTCACTAGGTTTGTTAGCTCAACTTAGCAACTGTCACAGGAATTCAGCCTGAGATAAAGGTCAGACCAGAAGTAATAAATCAATTAATGAGTGTGTAGAGGGATTTGTGCCAAATTGAAAAGCCATAGTGTACAAACATGAAACACGTGAGATTACTTTTCCAGAGGTGATGTGCAGAATAAGTGCCTTCTTGAGCCACATGAAGGTCTGGAGGTCTGTAGCAATTGACCTCTGCGCACTATGCACCTCAGCATCTGCTGACCCCACTCTGTCATTTTACGTGGCCGACCACTTCGTGGCTGAGTTGCTGTCGTTCCCAATCACTTCCACTTTGTTATAATACCACTGACAGTGGACTGTGGAATATTTAGTAGCGAGGAAATTTCATGACTGGACTTGCTGCACAGGTGGCGTCTTATCACGGTACCATGCTGGAATTCTCTGAGCTCCTGAGAGCAACCCATTCTTTCACTAATGAAGTAAATATAATAAAAAATCTCAATTTAAATGTGAATTTGTAGAATAAGAAATATTTGTGAATTTGTAGAATAAGAAAAAATTGTAGAATAAATGTAGAAGCAGTCTGCAGGCCTAGGTGCTTGGTTTTATACAGCTGTGGCCATGGAAGTGATTGGAATACCTGAATTCAATGATTTGGATGGGTGACTGAATATAATGGCAATACAGTGTAGTTCTGAGAGGACATACAGGGCAGCTGGACAAAGGGTTACACACAAAATTGTTCAAATTTAATTTTAATTTGCCACAAACATTCACCACTTTCCCATCTGCTCCATCAGAGCGCAATTTCTCTTAAATGGTTGGATAGTGTAGTGGGTAACACCTCTGCCTTCTACGCTGTAGACCGGGGTTCAATCCTCCACCTGGGTAAACTCCCTACACTGTACCAATAAGAGTCCTTGGGCAAGACTCCTAACACCACCTTCGCCTACCTGTGTAAAACAATCAAATTGTAAGTCGCTCTGGATAAGAGCGTCAGCCGAATGCCATAAATGTAAATGTAAAAAAAGAGGAGAGCGAGACTTTCACGAGCACAGAGACACTCTGACTTTTCCATAAAGACCTGTGATTGTAGAATTTAGTTGTTTTGAGTGTAGACAGACAGCAGAACGCAGAGCACAGACAGCACTGTTTAAAATTCACATTTAAATTGATTTTTTATTTTCTATTTACTTCATTCAAGGAAAACTGAGTTTTTCATATATTTTATGGCTGCTGCTTTGCACATCCTTGGTAAATTTTAACAGGAAAAAGATATTGGAGTGTTTTTATATTATATTGTGTGTATGAGCAGAAAACTCTATTAAAACTTTGACTTTCTAAATACATTATTCATCTTTGTCTTAATTGTTATTTAGCAAATGCATAAAACAACATCAAGCTAAATTTAAAAGCTAATAGCTACATAAGAGTTATTTGAAAATGTAGTGATTCGTAATCCGAATGATCGAGTATTCATTTTAGTAATTGACCGATCATTTGACTATAAAATTAGTCGTTTGTTGTAGCCCTAAGTAATTTCATGTCTTCATTGCATTTCATGTTTTTTTCTCCACTGTAGTGATTTGCCTCTTCATACTCATTAATCAGTTTATCTTATCATTATCATTATCACATCTAGTCTGATCCCTATTATAAGTTGATTTCTTGTGACAGTTGCTAAGCTAACAAATGTATTGACTAGTTTCTTTTTCAGTAACTCTGAAATCTGCACTCAGGTCTGTGCTTGTTAGCTGTACATATATGAGAAGCTTTGGAACTGCATGTATTCTGCACAACACTGATAAAGTAATGTCATGTGTGCATTGCATTCCATGTTTTTCCACTGTAATGATTGTTCCTGTCCATACATTTAGGCCTACTACCAGGTTAGTTAGGTCATATGGACCTTCTAGTTGATTCACAGAGGTCACTGACCCCTTGGTTATTATTAAGCAACATTACATTGTTGAGGTATGTTGCGTGTTGAATTGTCAAACATTTTAATTGCTCTAGAAAATTTAACATTGGTACATTCAAAATTCTCAGATTTGCTGAATGTACTTATCTATTAATCTTTTTATCTGAAGCCCAGGGGCCAGGAATAGGTTAATCCAACTGTGGGTATAAAAAATGAGGGGAGGCCAAGTACCCTCGTCCATCCAGAGGAGATGACAAAATACACCATTAAATGAGACAAAAAGGTTGTTGACCTCCATAAATCCAGCTCTGCCAATAGAAGTACATTTTATTGCCAAAATTATTCGTTCGTCTGCCTTCACATTCATATGAACCTGAGTGACATCCAATTCTTAATCCATAGTGTTTAATATGATGACAGCCCACCCTTTGAAGTTATAACAGCTTAAACTCTTCTGGGAAGGCTTTCCACATGGTTTAGGAGTGTATTTATGGGAATTTTTGACCATTCTTCCAGAAGCACATTTGTGAGGTCAGACACTGATGTTGGACGAGAAGGCCTGGCTCGCAGTCTCCGCTCTAATTCATCCCAAAGGTGTTCTATCTGGTTGAGGTCAGGACTCTGTGCAGGCCAGTCAAGTTCTTCCACACCAAACTGGCTCATCCATGTCTTTATGGAACTTGCTTTATGCACTGGTGTGCAGTCATGTTGAAACAGAAAGGGGTCATCCACAAACTTTTCCCACAGAGTTGGGAGCATGAAATTGTCCAAAATCTCTTGGTCTGCTGAAGCATTAAGAGTTCCTTTCACTGGAACTAAGGGGCCGAGCCCAACTCCTGAAAAACATCCCCACACTGTAACCCCCCCCACCACCACCAAACTTTACACTTGGCACAATACTGACAGGCAAGTACCGTTCTCAGGACAACCACCAAACCCAGACTTATCCATCGGATTGCCAGACAGAGAAGTGTGATTTGTCATTCCAGAGAACACGTCTCCACTGCTCCACGGCTTTACACCACAGCATTCAACGCTTTGCATTGCGCTTGGTGATGTAAGGCTTGGATGCAGCTGCTCGGCCATGGAAACCCTTTCCATGAAGCTTTCTATGCTGTTCTTGAGCTAATCTGAAGGCCACATGAAGTTTGGAGTTCTGTAGCGATTGACTCTGCAGAAACTTGGCGACCTCTGTGCACCATGCACCTCAGCATCATTTTACGTGGCCTTGCACTTTGTGGCTGAGTTGCTGTTGTTCCCAATCACTTCCACTTTGTTATAATACCACTGACAGTTGACTGTGAAATATTTAGTGGTGAGGAAATTTCACGACTGGACTTGTTGCACAGATGGCGTTCTATCATGGTACCACACTGGAATTCACTGGAGTTCCTGAGAGCGACCCATTCTTTCACTAATGTTTGTAGAAGCAGTCTGCAGACCTAGGTGCTTGGTTTTACACACCTGTGGCTATAGAAGTGATTAGAACAGCTGCATTTGCATGGGTGAGGGAATATTTTGGAAATATAGTGTAGCTTCACACAAATAGTGCATTTCCAGTAATAGGGCAGTAGGTGTAATTAAGAATTTTCAAATACATGTAACTGTGACAAACCTCCCTAGAAAATGATACACTTATTATTTTGCCCTCAGGCATAGTGAAGGTGGTTCAAGAGGCACAACTATTTCTGGAACTACAACCTACTTGTAAGGTCAGGAAAAGATCTGTCTCTTGTCAGGAAAGATCTACACTCTGTTAAAACCACAAATGAAAGCACCTGGTGTTTGGTAAACTTCTCATGACCTTTGAGCTGAAAAGCAGTTATTTGGAATATTTAGAAATTCTCAGAAAAGTCCAGTCTCCGTGGTGTCCCCAGGCATTTAAAAAATGGAAGAAAAAACAGTTGGGACACCCAAAATCCAAACAAGCAGCACAAGGAACGGAATGTACTAGCCTTTCAGTCAATATTAACATATATAAATTCTGAAGACACATGTAGATTTGTACAGCAAATACAATTTTACATTGTAAACAATGTGACCCCTGGTTCCCATCACCACTACTGTAGAGAAAGCAGAGTTGGATTTCTCTGCAAAATATCCCTTACATTTACATTTACAATCCCTTTTCCAAGAAAGTTTGGATGCTGTGCAAAATGTAAATAAAAACAAAATGCAATGATGAGCAAATAATTTAAACCTTATATTGTGGGAATGTTAAGGGGATTTCTTCCATTTTGGTAGTGTTGGCGTGAGCATGGGTTTCACCTTACAAAAATCGGATCAGACTCCAAGAGCCAGGTGCACACTTGAGCACTTTTATTTCCAAGTAGAGACGATACAAGTAGAAAAAGCAAAAACAAACACTGAGCAAAGAGAAAATAAATAAACCAAATAAATTCAGAACTGATCGGCCTGCGCCAATCCGTGCAGTTCTGGCTGGTCTCCACCGGCATCCAGCAGCCAGCTAGTGTCGGTGGCCGCAAGGCCACTTAGACACGACCATTGTCCTCCACCCAAAGGAAAGGAAAAAAAAACTAAGAAAGAAAAATCCCCCTTATAAACCTCTAGCCCCACCCCAAACATTAGCATGATCCATTCCCGGGCTAGCAGGGGTTACAACATACAAAACACACACAACATAACACGATGGCCATCTTACACAGATAACAATAACAACAACAACACTACACAATCATGATCTAGTGATGAATCTTAGAATGGTTATAAGGTGTAGAAATTATCTTTCCTTTCCCCTTTAGGTTCCCGGATTATGCCCCCCCCCCTCTACACACGGCTGTGGGCTTTACCAGCCAGTATAAGGGAAGCCCCGGAAGGCGCCCGCGCTCCCCTAAGGAACAGGATAGAAGAGATCACAGGTAAGTATCACATACATCAATCGTTTAATTTAAAAACAAGTGCTTAAATATCTTTTATAACACTGGTGATGGGGTAGACCTAATGACCCCATCACATATATTTAATTTAAAATACTGCAAAGACAACATATCCAATGTTGAAACTGACATTTTTGCCCATTTTGAATTTGATGCCAACAACATGTTCCCAAAAAAGTTGGGATGGCGGCATGTTTACCCCTGTGTTTCATTACCTCTTTGTTTAACAACACTCTGTAAGTGTTTGGGAAACTGAGGAGACACTGCTGTACTTTTGAAAGTAAAATCTTCTCATTTTTGTTTGATACAGGATTTCAGCTGTTCAACAGTTCAGGATCTTCTTTGTCATATTTGTCATTTTATAATGCACCAAACGTTATCAGTGGGTGACATCTGGAATCCAGGCAGGTCAGTTTAGCACCTGGACTCTTTTAATACAGAGCAATGCTGTTGTAATACATGCAGAATGTGGTTTGACATTGTCTTGCTGAAATAATCAAGGCCGTCCCTGAAAACCAAAATATGCCAAAACATGTATATATACAGTGCTGGATTGAGCTGATTTGCATTACACATTTCATTCTAAATGGTGCAGCTAACACTCCTAAGTAGACAAGGATGACTATAACCTATCAAGTAGCATAACATAAAAAGAGGTAACGGTACAGAACATGGTTAAAAAAACATTCCTTACTTTTAATGTAGGTCAATGTAGAGACATTTTTCTATTTCTGTTATGCTGCGTGTCACTACATGACTTAAAACAAACAGGTTTATAAAACTGAGGGCATCACAAACTTAACATCAGTTTGTCACAGAATTTCTTGTCTGTTTGTCTTGAGGTCGCTCAGACTAGACAACCAGGCAAAGAGTGAGAGGAACACACACAACTGCTTTGAATAAGAACTCAAACTCCCAGATCTCCTCAGATCAATGACGTAAATAGAGCTAAACTTACTGGACCTGTTTGTGCTTTTATGTGTGGCAAAAGCACAAACTAGGAATTAATATAGGACTGAGAAACACTGATACAGTGATGGGTAGAGAAATATTTCACTACAAACTGGCATCTTAGCTGAACTTTTAAAGAGAGACCTGACGTCTGGATCCAACATTCTTAACATGATAAAGGGTCTTATTTGCCTGTCTTTTACATTACATTTCTCTTGTTGGTTGTTGTTTGAATCACTTGTTAAGTAAATCTATGACCTTCTCCCACTGCAGGACTTGTGAATGTTTTGAGTCCTAAATATCAGACATATTTGATAATATCAGAGTATCTCTGGTCACTTCAGAGTTTGATCAGAGGGCTTAAGATTCACTTGTTTCTCCTCTCAGACTACCATATGATCTACATCATCTGTCGCTTCTGAACAAACTGCTGAACTGGACAATCTCTTCTGATTGTGAAAATGTGTTCCAAGAGAGTAAATCAGGCTTAAAACCGGGCAATAAATCATGTAGTGTGGGCCTGGGCTTAGTCTTTTTATCATTAAATAAATGGACTATAACAATATCTGAATCTGCATGTGTTTACATGTTTACAGCTGCTCTTCTCAAATAATGCAGACAAAAATAAAAATGGGAGAAAATGGAAATGCTTGTTTTGTTTTCTTTATGGACAGCAAAGTTGTGCTGTAGCACTAGATAAGAAAAATAGAGATATTAGCCTACATGACGTTGCGCTTTGAAGGAGCTAGTGGGGTCATGCTTGTGTTTCCAGGGCCCTGTGAAATATTTGAAGCACTTTACTTGAAGCCTGCGACAGCATTGACATCAACAAGCCGTAAACATCATGGCTGATGTTATGAGCTGTCATGACAGATTATGTGCAGTAATATCACAAAGTCATGCTACCATTATCCATAACTGTCAAGGTGCATGTCATAATATTTGATTTCATGACAACTAACTGGGTTAGACTTTGCTTAAAGTTACCATGTGACATGAGCTGTAATCGCATCAAATCGCATTATGGCTATATTTTAACATGATAGATTTTGATGATTTTCTATTTTGATGATTACTTTGGTATCAAAAAGTTGAGATTCAGAAGGCCACAGGATATTGGAATATGGTTTATTTTAAAGCTCGTCATCCCAGCTTAGCCAGGAAACACTTATTGCCTATGATTTATAGTTACTAAATACAGAACAAGAACACAAACTGGGCCTCTTCCCATTTGGCAATTAAGCCCTTTTTTACAGGAAATCTCGCTCACCATTCGCCAAAGAGGGAGGTCCACCATCCTGCTCTGTCAAACAGGCTTTATATAGTGCACTTGTTAATGATAAGTATGTGGTGTAGTACGTAAGGAGAGATGTAGGTAAGTAATCAATAACTGTTTTGAATATAGAGCGAGACAAGCGTCAGCATTTACACTGAGGGTTTTTCATGAACTTAGCCAACTACATTCAGGCACCACTTAAATTGGAACTGGAAAATTGGAACAAGAAGCTGGAGAATGAGGAGCTGACTTCAGCTTCATAAAAAGTCAAACGTTGAGACAAGAAACTGTTTATTTTGTGGAAAAGTTTTCTGCAAGACAAGCAGCTAGAAATCAGAGCTGCAAAAAAGAGCTGAGTAAAGAACAAACAAGCTGAGTACTATGGTGTCCACAAATGAGCCATCAACCGTCTGGAAGTGCCTGCAGAACATCACCAGCTACAAAAGGACACCCTCGAGACAATGGGCGACGTCAGCTGGCTGATGAGCTCAACACCTTTTATTGCAGGTTTCAAAAGCCCAGCTCCACACACCCATTCAGCACAGATTCACACCTTCCTGTCACTCAGCCATCCATTCAGCCTGCTCTGAAGATCTGCAAAAGGACGTGCAACGACTCTTCAGGAGACAAAAAGTGAGGAAAGCACCAGGACCTGTCTGAGGGTCTGCACTGACCAGCTCACGCCAGTCTTTACAGCACTTCTTAATAAATCACTGGAGCTGTGTGTCGTACCTTCCTGCTTCAAACGTTCCACCATAGTACCAGTTCCCAAGAAAGCCATCATCAAAGGATTGAATGACTATAGACCCGTTGCATTGACCTCTGTAGTCATGAAATCCTTTGAGAGACTGGTGCTCTCCCATCTGAAGAACATCACAGATCCTCTGATAGACCCCCTGCAGATTGCATACCAGGCAAACAGGTCAGTGGACGACGCAGTGAACATGGGACTTTATTTATTGTTTATTCAACAGCTTGAACACTCAGGAACATATGCAAGAATTTTATTCTTGGACTTCAGCTCAGCCTTTAATACAATCAGCCCAGGACAGCTACACAACAAACTACTCCAACTCTGTGTGCCAAGCCCGACCTGCCAGTGGATCACCAACTTCCTCACTGGCAGAGAGCAGCAGGTGAGGTTGGACACCCAGATCATCAGTACAGGCGCTCCACAGGGCTGTGTCCTCTCACCCTTGCTCTTCTCTCTGTACACAAGGGCCCCTCAGTCAAAATCTTGAAGTATGCACATGACACTACAGTTGTTGGTCTCATCCGAGATGGTGATGAGTCTGCTTACAGATGGGTGGTTGATCAGGTGGTCCTTTGGAGCAGCCACAATAACCTGGTGCTGAACACAGCAGAAACAGTGGAGATGACAGTGGACTTCAGGAAGATCCCTTCAGCCCTGCCAGCACTTACCATCCTGGACAGAACTGTGGAGGCAGTGGAGTCGTGCAAGTTCCTGGGCACAACAATTACTACGGACCTGAAGTAGAACAGCAACATCAGCTCCGTCATCAAGAGAGCCCAGCAGAGAATGTACTTCCTGTGTCAGCTGAGGAAGTTCAACCTGCCCCAGGAGCTGATGGTGCGGTTCTACACAGCCATCATAAAGTGTCATCATCACTTCCATCACTGTGTGGGGTAGCTCTGCTACCAAGCATGACCTCCACAGACTGCAGTGCATCATCAGGTCTGCAGAGAGGACAATTGGGGTTGAGTTGCCTACACTGCTGGAACTGGAACATGCCTCTAGAACCAAGAGGCGTGCAGAGAAGAAGATCTCCACAGACCCCTCTCACCCTGGACACCACCTGTTCCAGCTGCTTCCCTCAGGCCGGCACTTCAGCCAGATGAGGATCAGGACATCCAGGCTACAAAGGAGCTTCTTCCCACAAGCCATCACTCTCTTGAACAGTTAAAATATCACACAAAACAATTCCAGCTTCAAACTGCACTTCTACCTATACTTGTATATAGTATCAAGTTCAACTCCCTCCTCTGGAAGTGCCGATAAAATTAATGTTCTAGCATCTTTTCACCTGCCATATTACCCCACCTATCTGACTGTCACTTCATTGATCCCTTTCTCTGCTTTAACTGCTGCTGCACTCAGCACTTTAACTTTAGACTCATACTTTGCACAATGTAAGGTTTACAGGTATGACTGTGTGTGTGTGTCTGAGTGAGTGAGGTAGGAATGCAGGTTTTATTTTATTTTGTTATATTTTGTATTTATTTTATTCCCTATATGTGAATGTCTGTCTGATACTGTACACTGTGAGCTCCTGTAACCAAAACCAAATTCCTTGTATGCATGGAAAGTACAAAATGGCTCTTCTTAACATTTTGGTTGTTGACCTGTCTGGTCATGGTTACTGAATCCCGCATTTGTGACAGAAATGGTTCTCATAGCCAGGTGCACACACAACCTTTCTTCTATAGCTGAACCATATCAATCGAAAATGATTAGTCCTTTGGGAACTTAAACAGCATAATTACTGCTACAAATTTAGTTTGCTTTATGAGTACTTTTTAGTCACAAAATTACCACCGCGAGTCATATTTGGCATTCATCCAGCAATGCCCTCTTGTGCTGGGGCTGCATCTCATTTTATGTAGGAATGTAGGAATTTAAATACTCGATCCTGTACCCCAATGGTACAAAATAGAGCTAAGAAATAGTCATTTGGGACTCAATCCATTCTCAGTCTGTCGATAAATGGTGCACTATTTGGCTGCAGAGGCTACAATTTCTCAACTTTCATAGTGAGCACACTATTTAGGGAGTACTGAGCCATTTGGAACTTTGGCCTGGCTTTCCAAGTCATTGAATACAGTACCAGTTAAAATGTGGACGTACCTTCTCATTCAATGTTTTTTCTTTATTTTTATTATTTTCTACATTGTAGATTAATATTTAAGACATCAAAATTATGAAAGAACAGTTCTGTAAAGAACTGCAGAACTGTGTACTGACCCTACCTCCGCACAACACAAATTCTGGTCTCAAACACATGAAGCAATTCCACAAATGAACTCTGGAGAAGGCACACCTGTTAATTAAATGAATAAACACCTGTTAATTAAAATCATTCTAGGTGAAGACCTCATGAAGCTGACTGAGAGAATGCAGAGAGTATGCATAGCTGTAATCAAAGCAAAAGGTGGCTACTTTGAAGAATCTAAAGTATAAAACACATTTTGGATTGTTTTTATTACATAATAATACATGTTCGTTCATAGATTTGATGTCTTTCATATTAATCTACAATGTAGAAAATAATAATAATAATAATAATTATAAAAATAAAGAAAAAACATTGAATGAAAAC
Source organism: Pygocentrus nattereri (assembly GCF_015220715.1). Lineage (NCBI taxonomy): Eukaryota > Metazoa > Chordata > Actinopteri > Characiformes > Serrasalmidae > Pygocentrus > Pygocentrus nattereri. The sequence continues at coordinate 35,244,769 of NC_051217.1, read as the reverse complement.
ATGTGTCCAAACCTTAGTACTGTATATTATGTTTTTATAAGCTTTTGGCATATATGTTGTTCTGCAGTCCTCTAACCCATTGCTTACTGCAGTATGCGTGTAATCAACGTATCGATGTTCACTTGTCCTTTATACTATGGTAAAATTTGTTTGTGTAGCAGCACATGGTTTGGCAGTTTTGAGCTCAAGTGGCTTCCCACTGTTTAGTAATAAAGCTGAAACTGTCCTAATACTTGGTGTATACATGTCACTAATTAGTCTGTCACACTCATATTTATACTTCTGTTTTAATTTTACAGATTGATTGTTCGGTAATTTCACTGATATCTGAGCAAGACCTTTCAAAGCATAGCCCCCGTTATGGAGACAGATTGGCAACTGTTGCCTTCTGTCACAACAGTCAGCCTGCCACATCAAGCGCCAGAAAAAGTTGCCTAATTGATAGAATAAAGGCAAGACTTTGTGCTTCTGAAGAAAAGGCAAACAAAACAGCGGAGACATTAAATAAATTGAAAGGAAATAATATTGCAAATAGAAAATCAAAAAGAATAGAAATAGAAGGTCTTTCAGCAGCCTGATGGTGGAAGAAGCCACAAAAGCTCTGCATCCCACCTCAACCGGATAGACTTTCACACTCCATCATCGTTGTTGAGCGTCTGCTGCCAGTTCTGTGTAGCGCAGTTTCTTGTGCTTGTAGGCCTGTTCTGTTAGCTCTGTGAAGTAAACAGACTTCAGTGAAGGGGACCAGAGTACAAGTCTGGCCTAAGGGTGGTGGCTGCAATCTCAGGTAGAAAGATTAGTTGCTGGCCAATAATGACTAGCATCTTCACGACCTGGGCCATGGCTAGATGTCCAGCTTCTGGTTTGGTAGGTTAGATGGTTGGGCTTTTTCGGTTCCTCTCGGGTAAAGGTTGGGGCCGTGATGGACTTGGTTGCTCTCAGAGGCAAGGAGTTGGTGGTATTCCTCTTGATCTCAAGAGCTGTTGCCAGACATTTGAGGACCTAGTTGTGCCTCCAGGTGTAGCAGCCTTGTGTGAGGCTGGTCTTACAACCAGTCAAGATGTGTTTGAGAGATGCTGGAGTTGGGCAGAGGGCACAGGTTGGGTCCTCGCCATACCACTGGTGGAGGTTTTTTCTTTCCAGCTGGATATGCCCCACAATGTCGCTGTGCCTCAGGGCTAACGCAGCATGCTGCACCGTGTCAGATGGTGTCCATTTCCATCCAGTTAACAGGGGTGGAGCAGCATTGCTGATGGTATGGTCGTAGCTGTAGAGGCTGTTTTAGTCAGACGCTTAGCCATTTCTTCACGTAAGAAGTCTTGGTTTGCTCCATCTTCTCCACAGTTGTTATTAGGAGCTCATAGATAGTGAGTGGCCACATCTTCTGCTTCTACGGGGTTCGGGTCGTTGGGGCAGCATCCTAAGCAATGAGGCCCAGACCTCCCTTTCTCCAGCCACTTCCACTAGCTCCCAGGGGGGGATTCCGAGCTGTTCCCAGGCCAGCTGGGCGATATAGTCACACCAGCATGTCCTGGGTCGTCCCCGGGGTCTCCTCCCAGTTGGACTTGCCTGTGACACCTTCCGAGGGAGGCGTACAGGAGGTGTCCTAACCAGATGTCCGAACCACCTCAGCTGGCTCCTCTCGACGTGGAGAAGCAGTGGCTGTACTCCGAGTCCCTCCCGGATGACCGAACTTCTCATCCTATCTCTAAGGGAGACTCCAGACACCCTGCGGAGGAAACTCATTTTGGCTGCTTGTATTCGCGATCTCATTCTTTCGGTCATTACCCAAAGCTCAGGAAGGTAGGAATGTAGATTGACCGGTAAATCGAGAGCCTTGCCTTATGGCTCAGCACTTTTTTTACCACAACAGACCGGTAAAGAGCCTGCATCACTGCTGACCCAGTACAAATCCGCCTGTCAATCTCCTGCTCCCTTGTACCATCACTCGTGAACAAGACCCCAAGATACTTAAACTCCTTCACTTGAGGCAAGAGCTTATCCCTGACCCAGAGAGGGCTCTCTGCCCTTTTCCGCCTGAGAAGCATGGCCTCAAATTTGGAGGTACTGATTTGCATCCTGGCCGCTTCACACTTGGCTGCAAACCAATCCAGCGAAAGCTGGAGTTCACAACCTGATGTCTCCAGTACGACCACATCATCTGGAAATAGCAGCTATGTGACCTTGAGGTCACCAAACCGGACACCCTCCATCCCCTGACTGCGTCTAGTGTGGTGGAAATCTCTGGGAAACAAGTAATAATGAACGTCTCTGAGTCTGGATCAAAAGTGAGTAGCAAGTTTATTGGAGCGAGTCAGAAGCTCATTCTGCTGTCTCGCTAAGAAAATCATGTCACATATATAATACAAAGTCAGGAGAGTACCCCTCCCACACTGGTTGGTGCTGATCTCATCTACCCAAACAGCAAGAAGAAGCTAGCAAGTTCTAATACATTCTGTTCTCTGCCCAAAGTCTTATCATAGTTCTGCACACAATGGAGAAGTTGTTGGGTGCCATCAGCCCAAGGTCTCCCTGTTAAGCTTTGTCAGGGTGGAAGATAGCAAGAGTTTGCAGAGGTTACAATGGAAAAATACTGGCTGGTACTGAGCTCCTCACAGCAAGACAGAGAACTTATACCATCACATGTATACATTTTTTATGAATCACCTTAATTTCCATTACACTAGAAATTCTATCCATGAAAATTATGAATAGAATCGGTGACAAAGGGCAGCCCTGACACAGTCCAACTCTCACTGGGAACAAGTCTGACTTACTGCCGGCCATGCGAACCAAACTCCTGCTTTGTTTGTACAGGGCCTGAATGGCTCATAGCAGAGAGCCATGTACCCCGTACTCCTGAAGCACCTCCCACAGAATACCCCAGGGAACACAGTCGAATGCCTTCTCCAAATCCACAAAGCACATGTAGACTTTTTTGGGCAAACTCCCATGAACCCTCCAGGATCCTGGAGAGGGTGAAGTGTTGGTCCAATCTTCCACGACCAGGACAGAACTTGCACTGCTCCTCCTGAATCCGAGGTTCTACTATAAGCCGGACACTCTTCTCCATTAGCCCTGCATAGACCTTACCAGGGAGGCTGAGGAGTGTGATTCCCCTGTAGTTGGAACACACCCTCCGGTCCCCCTTTTTAAAAAGAGGCACCACCACCCCAGTCTGCCAATCCAGTGGCACTGCCCTTGATGTCCACGTAATGTTGAAAAGGCGTGTCAGCCAAGACAGCCCCACAACTTCCAGAGCTTTGAGGAACTTCGGACAGATGTCATCCACCCCTGGAGCCTTGCCATCAAGGAGCTTTTTAACTACCTTAGCGACTTCGGCCTCAGTTATGGACGAGCCTATTCCCATATCCCCAGACTCTGCCTCCTCACTGGAGAACATGTCAGTGGGATTGAGAAGGTCCTCAAAGTATTCCACTGCCCAATGTCGTCTCACCTCCCCCAATATCTAGTCAAAGTTCTGACGGAGGTGTGAGTTAAAGATCAATCTGACAGGTTCTTCTGCCAGACGTTCCCAGCAAGCCCTCACTATACATTTGATGTATATTGATATATACATCAGCTTTTTATTTAGCTGCTTTCAGCTGTGCTTCGTTTTGTGAAATTTAACACTTTGGGACGCTGTCAAAAAAGAAAAAAAGTGCAACACTAAGAAACTCTGAAACACATGGAAAGATTCTACTTTTCACTCAAATCTGATTATATATCCATCCATCCATCCATTATCTTCCGCTTCTCCGGGGTTCAGGTCGCGGGGGCAGCATCCTAAGCAATGAAGCCCAGACCTCCCTTTCCCCAGCCACTTCCACCAGCTCTCCAAGGGGGATTCCGAGGCGCTCCCAGGCCAGCTGGGCGATATAGTCGCGCCAGCGTGTCCTGGGTCTTCCCCGGGGTCTCCTCCCAGGTGGACTCGCCTGTGACACCTCCCGAGGGAGGCGTCCAGGAGGCATCCTAACCAGATGCCGAACCACCTCAGCTGGCTCCTCTCGACGTGAAGAAGCAGCGGCTCTACTCCGAGTCCCTCCCGGATGACTGAACTTCTCACCCTATCTCTAAGGGAGAGTCCAGACACCCTGCGGAGGAAACTCATTTCGGCCGCTTGTATTCGCGATCTTATTCTTTCGGTCATTACCCAAAGCTCATGGCCATAGGTGAGGGTGGGAACGTAGATCGACCGGTAAATCGAGAGCCTTGCCTTATGGCTCAGCTCTTTCTTTACCACAACAGACCGGTAAAGAGCCCGCATCACTGCTGACCCAGCACCAATCCGCCTGTCAATCTCCCGCTCCCTTGTACCATCACAGTCGAATGCCTTCTCCAGATCCACAAAGCACATGTGGACTGGTTGGGCAAACTCCCATGAACCCTCCAGAATCCTGGAGAGGGTGAAGAGTTGGTCCAGTGTTCCACGACCAGGGCGGAACCCGCACTGTTCCTCCTGGATCCGAGGTTCGACTATAAGCCGGACTCTCTTCTCCAGTACCCCTGCATAGACCTTGCCAGGGAGGCTGAGGAGTGTGATTCCCCTGTAGTTGGAACACACCCTCCGGTCCCCTTTTTTAAAAAGAGGCACCACCACCCCAGTCTGCCAATCCAGTGGCACCGCCCCCGATGTCCACGCAATGTTGAAAAGGCGTGTCAGCCAAGACAGCCCCACAACATCCAGAGCCTTGAGGAACTCAGGGCGGATCTCATCCACCCCTGGAGCCTTGCCACCAAGGAGCTTCTTAACTACCTTAGCGACTTCGGCCTCAGTAATGGACAAGCCTATTCCCATGTCCCCAGACTCAGCCTCCTCACTGGAGAACGTGTCGGTGGGATTGAGAAGGTCCTCAAAGTATTCCTTCCACCGCCCAATGACGTCTTCAGTCGAAGTCAGCAGCACACCATCTCCACTATATACAGTGCTAGTGGCACACTGCTTTCCCCTTCTGAGTCGCCTGACGGTTTGCCAGAATCTTTTCGGAGCCGACTTAAAGTCACTTTCCAAGGCCTCACCAAACTCCTCCCATCTGATTATATAATTTGTAATAAAAAAGCTCTGTATTAAATTACGAATGAATTCAAAACAGAAGGTGTCAAGCTTTTGGTCTCAAGCTTATGGCCCCCACTGTACATCTATAAAATTGTTATTATTATTGTTAGTAGCAGTAGAAAGAGAATTAAAAATAATGCCAATAATGAGATTATAATAAAATAATGTATGCTTAATAATGCTATGATTAAATAATTACTGCAACAGTAATGCTTGTTCTGTATTTAATCAATATTTATTTTATTTATATATTCAGATAACAAAAAAACATTATTATTAGTAGTAACAGTAGTAATGGTAATAGTAGTAATATTTGCTCAATGTGATTATTATAAAAGAATTTATAAATAACATTCTTTATTGGCCATTAGTGTATTTAATCATATAGGTTTTTTTTACTGAAATCCACATCTCAATGTCTCTAGTAACAAGTTTACTAGCATTTTCTTACCTGGATAATGTTCCAAAAGCATAACTATACAAGTGACATGTCCAGAAATTTGCCAACAAACAAACCCTTGTCTTTCAGTTCTCCAAGCAGTTGTATCCAGTATTCCACACCTTGTTTCCACATTATTCTCCACCAGCTCTCAATTCTTTGGTTTGTGGTACTTGATCCACTGATATAGTTCTTTTTTTCCCAGTTCTGTCATCAGTAACTTCTTGGCGGAGAAATATCTGGCTGTCACAAATCATCACATTTTCTGTTCCCAAGGCTGTACAGGTGATCCTGGGGCAGCCACCTACCTGCTCCATGGCTTCCAAGAAGTAGCCTCCTATAACCCTATAAGCCTCCTATAACTACTCGTGTGGGCTGCTTTAAGCCAAGTTACTTTATGGAAAAAGCCATCGATGCAGCCATTAATGCAGATCCCGTAGGGTTTTAATTTGTCATAGGAATCCACAAGCCAGATACAGTTAGGCCCCCCATCAAAATACTGCCTACGGTCAAGTCACCATCTGCAACACATGGCTGAGGCACCTGGGTTTAGAGCTGCCAGGATCAGTCAAACATCTTCAGTTCTTGCTTTAATGCCCTGTCCCAAGCATTTGCTGTGCATCCATCTGTAATGGTGTAGCCTTCCAGGTCCATCAATTTGTTGGGCGATGAAATCCATCACTTCTATCAAGTCTGCATACTGTCTGCGTCTGAGTCCATGTAATTTCAATATGTAAATTAAATGTCTCTTGCTCAAAATTTTGCCATGTCTCACTGCAAGTGACTCCAAAATATCATCATAATTCATTCCAAGATGAAATGAATTATGCAATCTTCCTTAACAGGTGATCAATGCTTAACTATCCTGTTCCCACGCCTTACTAAGCCATGGGCACGCATTAGGATCTCATTCCCATGCATTAATATGGCATATTTTATTGTATTTTATTAATATAAAAATAATATATTATTTTTATTTATGCAGGATGTCACCAGAGGGGCTCTGTAGAAATGTGACCAACATCTCATAGTGAACAAACTAACAACTAAATATGAGTATGACACCAACCGTAAGTTTTTATTTATTTATTTATTGGAACCAAATCATTGCTCTTTTCTACCTATCTCTAACTGTTATGCACCTTTCCCTTTCACTTGTTTCTTGCCCATTCCACCATTCTTTCATAAACTACTAACACTGTTCCACTCATTTGTGATTCTGTGATACTCAATATATTGCTAGACAATTCTCTATGATACATTATGATATTGGTATGAATGAAGTAAATAAAATACTCATAAATACTCAAATAGCAGGAATTATGTATTTATTAGTGTCAGTTTCACAGAATTTGACAACCAATATGAAACAACAAAGCTCACAGCTTTGCCTCTGTAACGCACATACTACACTGACTACTGACTGAGTTAGAACAGTGTATATCACTCCTCTTCTCTTGGAGTCAATAAAGAGTTCTTTTACAGATGGTTCAAATGATGTTTTATTGTGACTTGTTGTGGATGTTTATTTATATTCTTGATACATCTTTGATATCTTGATATCTCATGATAGCTTGTTTTTCTTGTCTTTGAGTTTAATGTCTTTTCCTTGTGTCAAGTCTTTAATTTCACTGACATCACACTGACAAGTCCATCATCTACATAAAAATTCTTTTGGATGAATTTGACTGTGCTTGGGTCAAACTTTTCCTGACCTTCAGTGGCTAGGTGTTTTAAGCCGAAGTTGGAACAGCCGGGTGAAGATGCTGCCCCAAAGAGATGAACTTTCATCCTGAAGACTGAAGGAGGAGAACTTAGGTCACCATGCTCCCACCATAAGAACCGTAAATAATCCTGGTCCTCAGGTCTTACATGGAACTGGTGAAACATACGTTCCACATCACACATTACTGTGACTGGGCCTTTGCGAAACCTACACAGCACTCCCACTAGTGTGTTTGTGAGATCTGGTCCTGTAAGTAGGTGGTCGTTTAACGATTCGTCTTGATATTGTGCAGAGCAATCAAACACTACACGTATCTTGTTTGGTTTTTGAGGATGATATACCCTATGATGGGGAATATACCAGGCATGGTTGTTATCAATTTCTTCCTTTGGTACCTTTTCTGCATCTCCACGTGCAATAATGTCTTCCATGAAACTTACGTAGTGCTCGTAGTATTTCTGGTCTTTCCTGAGTCTGCGTTTAAGACTGTTCAGGCGTTGCATAGCACTTGAAACGTTATTGGGAAGATTTGGTCTTTCACCTTTGAAAGGCAATGGCATTTCATAATGTCCATCTGCTTTATGTTTGATTCCTTCCTTTAACTTTGTTAGAAAGTGAATCTAGAAAGTGATCTTCCTGTGAGACACTTCTGTCTTCTACCGCTTTCTCATTAAAGTCTGATTCGAGCGCTTTAATCACATCCATAAACTTTACTTCTTTTATTTGAGTTTTGCAGATGCAGTGAACTTCATTCTTTAACTTTGCTGTTGGATTGATTTCTGGTATTACTTGTCTTACAGTGATGCGGTGACTTACTCCTATTGCATCACTGCTCGTATCACTTGAATCACAGTAGCTTACTATGCTCCAGCCTAAGTCAGTTTTCTGTGCATATGGCTGGTTTTCTTCTGTACATACAACTTGTCTGGGCATTAACGCTTGTGGGCAGTTGTAGCCAAGACCAATTTCACAATCTAATAGTGGAGCAATATGTTCTGCGAGATGCTCTAAATGAGGCCAAGCTTTAGCAATCTCTGGAGTGGGAATATGTTTGCGATTAGCAGGTATAAAGTCACGAGTATAAACTACTGGTACCGTGAGCTTCTTAGAGGAGTTTAGCCCTCTAGTCTGTAAGGCTTCATGTCTTTTACAGGGTACTGTAGTTGTCTTGGATGACATTGTGGACAATTTGAGCTTAACTTGTTGTTTGTTTATGTCCAAGTTGTCTGCTATCTCAATGAATGAGGAATCACTTTGAGTATCTAGTAGAGCATAGACAAGTACTTCTTTGCTTGGATCACTTGGCGTAGATACATAGACAGGGACTATAGCTGCTGTCTGTGTATTATTGCTCTCATGTGTTACTCTATTGGACGTGTTTTCATTGGTTATGTCTTGTGGCTTTGTTACCTGTTGTTCACTGTGTTCTTTAGGTTGTTCTTTCTTTGTTTCTTGCTTGAGCCTCTCTTCATGCAGGCATGTGGGATGACGCTTTGAGCAGGTGCTGCAGACCATCCGATTGCTGCAGTTCTTCGACTGATGCCCAACATTGAGACAGCCAAAACACAGTTTTTCACCTTGGATGAATTTAACTCTTTCATTAACTGTTTTTTCCATGAACTTACGGCACTTATACAAACTGTGTCCCATTTTTTTACAAAACAGACATGTAACAGTGTTTCTTTCGTTGGTACTTGTTGTGAAGCTCTTTGCTGTGTCTTGTTTCCTGAGAAAGGTTGCAAACTGGGGCTTTGTCTTACTCTTATCAAAATCACTTTGTCGTAAGGCTTGGTACGATGTTATGGGGTTGCAAGCAATGCTGGCCTCCATAGACAGGAATGGCACAAAATAGCTGAAGTTTGGGAACTGTTTGTGCTCTTGCTGATACTCTGTTGCCTTTCGGTTCCATCTGTTACTTAACCAATCGGGAAGCTTAGAAACAAGTCTTTGGTTTTCAACTCCATCATCAAGGATGTTTAGATTTATGTTTTGAGTCATGGCAGATTTACAGCTTTGCAAAAAGTCGACAAACCTTCTCAGATCTGTACTGTCCTTTCCTGTAATCTTTGGCCAAGCATGCAGCTTGTCTCTAAAGGCTTTAGCAATGACAAAAGACTCACCATAACGTTCATTAAGCATATTCCACGCTGAATCATTTGAATCTTCAGAGCTGATTAAGAAATAGCCTTCCAAGGCTTCTCTTACAGGTCCACCAACATATTTCTGTAGAAAGTATATCTTTTCTGCAGTTGGGATATTCTTTCTCTCTACTAAAGTCTGAAAGGATGATTTCCAATGCTTAAACTTAAGTGGATCCCCACTAAATACTGTAGGCTCTGGGATAGGTAGTCTATTGGCTGACATAGCTTCTGCCAAAACTCTCACAAGCTCACCTGTATTTTCTTGAATCACAGTTGGTTGCTCTCTTGGTTTTGGGTGCTGAGGATTAGCCTTAATAGTGCCTGCCACGTGTACATTTGCAGGTTCAAATGTCTGTGTTACAGGTTCTTGGATAACTGAAAGGTATCTTTCATCATAAACATGCTGTAACGTATGAACAGAATCGCAGACGCTCGCAGGTAAAAGGGGAAGAGATTTATTACCGGAGGTAATCAGGAGAATCCCCAGAGGGAGAAAACATATATCCGAGTCCAATCCAAAGTCGTGACACAATTCAGTCCAGGCAGGCAGAGGTACACAAGGGCAAGACAATACACAAAACCGGGTCAGGAGTAGCGAGAAGTCGATACACAGGAAATATACTATAGTTATACCGCTCAGTAATTGCATGGAACAATACCTCGCAAAGAGTCCAAGTAAAGTCCCAGCTTATAAAGAGAGAAACAGGTGCACAACATTAGAATTCCGGCGACTGTGATCGCTGACAGGTGTGGGGGAAGATCACGTGATCCTCCCTAGCATTCTGGGAAGTGGAGTCCGACTTCCCCGTTGACTGCGTGACAGTACCCCCCCCCCAAAGAGTCCTGACGGACCTGACCACGGGGACGACCAGGACGACCACACCGACCACCACCAGGAACCAGGCCGGAGTCGCCAGAATGCCGGAACGACTGCGATCCTCGCATCCCAGACCCCAGACGGGCTGGCTGGGAGCAGGAGAGTCCCTTGCATGGGCGGCCTCGTGGACGTGGGGCCGGTCTCTCCGGGTGCTGACTGTGAAAGTCCCGGATGAGACCCAGATCCAGCACATCTTTAGCCGGTACCCAAGACCTTTCCTCTGGACCATAGCCTTCCCAGTCCACGAGGTACTGCAATAGTCCACCATGCCTGTGGGAATCTAGCAGTCTCCGGACAGCGTATACCGGCGTTCCTTCCATCCACTCTGGTGGCGGTGGCGTAGTATCTGGTGTCGCCTCGTCCAATGGTCCTGTAACCACAGATTTGAGTAGAGAAACATGGAAAGAATTAGATGAACGAAACCTTGGGGGTAAGTCTAGCTTATAAGTAACGTCATTGATTCTCTTCAAGATTTTGAAAGGTCCAGTGTATTTGGGAGATAATTTTTTACAAGTCCCCTCAGGACGTCTGAAGTTCTTGGTGGATAACCACACTCGATCTCCTGGATTGTAGGTGGGTGTTGGACCCCTGTGTTTATCCGACTGTACCTTTTGCCGACGAATAGCCTCTTCTATTCTGCAGTGTGTTTGTTCCCATACCTGCTCACTCCTTTTCATCCATTCATCTACCGCCGGAACATCGGTTCGGACCCCTGTCCAGGGTGCAACAGGTGGCTGATAGCCTAGGATACACTGAAAAGGGGTTATACCGGTCGTAGAGCTAATGAGGGAGTTTTGTGCTATTTCTGCCCAGATTAAATAGCGTGACCAGTCTCTGGGATTTTCATGGCAGAAGAGCCGCAAGAACTTCCCTAGTTCCTGATTAGCTCTTTCACATTGTCCATTCGATTCGGGATGGTAACCTGAAGACAGACTGATTGAGACCCCCAAATGTTCAAAAAACGCTGCCCATACCTGAGACGTGAATTGGGGTCCTCTGTCGGAGATGATATCTTCCGGAATTCCATACACCCGGAAGACCACTTGAAATAGGGCTTCTGCTGTCTGAAAGGCACTGGGAAGGGTTTTGAATGTCACAAACCTGACTCCCTTCGAGAATCTGTCAATTATCGTCATTATGGTAGTGAATGTCTGTGAGACTGGCAAGTCTGTTACGAAATCGACAGCGATGTGTGACCATGGCCGGTTGGGAACTGGTAGGGGTAGAAGTCGCCCCGCTGGCAGTACTTTAGGTGTCTTGCATTGGGCACAAATGGAACATGAGGCTACAAAATTATGTACATCTTTGATCATGTCCTCCCACCAATATCTATTAATAAGGAGTTGTTGGGTGCGTGTTTCACCTGGGTGCCCTGATGTTAATGACGAATGTGCCCAGGTGATAAGTGCAGTTCTGAAGGCAGGGGGTACATACAACTTCTCTGGTGGACACTGTTCAGGTATGCGAATGCTGGGGAGAGCTTTCTCAATCTCCTCGTCTATTCTCCAACGAATGGAGGATATCTTTACCTCGGGGGGAAGAATTGGGTGAGGATCCTCGTCTTGCTCATGGTTGATTTGGGTGTGAAATTTCCGGGACAATGCATCTGCCTTGGTGTTGCGACTTCCGGGTCTGTAGGTGATACTAAATTGAAAGCGAGAGAAAAACAAAGACCACCTGGCCTGTCTGGCATTGAGCCTCTTAGCTGTCCGGAGATATTCTAAATTCTTATGATCCGTAAGTACAGTGAACGGATGATTGGCGCCCTCCAGCCAATGTCGCCATTCCTCAAGAGCTAATTTGATAGCCAACAATTCTCTATCTCCTATTCCATAATTTCTTTCTGTCTGTGATAGTTTATGCGAAAAAAATGCTATGGGGTGTAGTTTAATGGGAGACCCGGTCCGTTGCGACAGAACTGCTCCCACCCCGGTTTCAGACGCATCTACTTCTACTACAAAAGGCAGCTTAGGATCAGGATGAGCCAGTATCGGGGCTTGGGTGAAAGCTTTCTTCAAGTCTTGGAAGGCTCTTTCTGCTTGAGCATTCCAATTGAGTCTCTTAGGGTTCCCTTTCAGTAATGAAGTCAATGGAGCCGCAATACCACTGAAATTTCTAACGAAGCGACGATAGAAATTAGCAAAACCCAAAAACTTCTGCAACTCTTTTACGGATGTTGGTTGTGGCCAATCTAGTACTGCCTCTACCTTATGATCGTCCATAACTATCCCCTGTTGACTAATGATATACCCCAAAAAGACAACTGAGCGCAAATGAAATTCACATTTTTCACCTTTTAGATATAAGTTATTCTGTAGTAGTCTCATAAGCACCTCTCTAACGTGATGGATATGTTTGTCAAAGGAAGGTGAATACACCAGGATGTCATCAAGATACGCGATTACAAATTTTCCCAACATGTCTCGCAGTACATCATTAATGAACACCTGGAACACAGAGGGGGAGACAGAGAGCCCGAAAGGCATAACTAAATATTCATAATGCCCCCTGGTGGTCAAAAATGCGGTTTTCCATTCATCTCCTTCCTTAATCCGAATTAAATTATACGCGCTGCGGAGATCTAATTTGGCGAAGTATTGGGCCCCTTGCAGTTGTTCCAGTGCTACCGGGACCAGGGGTAAAGGATATGGATATGCCTTGGAAATTTGATTAAGAGCCCTGTAATCAATACACGGTCTAAGCCCTCCATCCTTCTTCTTTATAAAAAAGAAACTAGAGGCTATGGGAGAGGTGGAAGGGCGAATAAAGCCCTGATCTAAGGCTTCATTAATATAACTGTCCAGGGCCTTCTGTTCCTCTTGTGTTAGGGGATATACTCTGGCTTTGGGCAGTATGGGTTCTGAAATCAAGTCTATAGCACAATCATAGGGTCTGTGGGCTGGTAATTTAGTGGCATTCTTCTTACTAAACACCTCCTTTAAATCTAGATATTCTTGTGGGATTTTGAAGGGAGACTCAGTGTCTGGGCTTTCAATAGTGGTTGATCTAATGGCGATAGATGAATTCTTAAGACAATTTTTGAAACAGTAATCCGACCATTGTGTAACAGTACGATCAGTCCAAGAAATGGTCGGGTTATGTCTTTCTAACCACGGAAGCCCAAGGATCACGTCAAAGTCAGTTTGATCTAGGATTAGGAAAGACAACTTCTCAGAATGCAAAGCACTAGCGTGTGTTTCAATAGGGATGGTGACATGGGTGATTGGCTGAAATCCCACAGGATCTCCATCTAATGCAGTAACTTCTAATGAATTCCGGAGGTTCTTGACAGGGATGCGTAGCTTCTCCACTATCTGAGCATGTATGAAGTTCCCCTCGGCTCCAGAGTCGATTAGTGCTGAAACGACAACAACCTTGGGGTGAAGGCACAACCTAACAGGTAGCAGTACAGATTTAGAAACCAGCCCCTTCGTGGGAATACTCACCACGTTAGCACGCGGAGTGAACTCCACATGCTTTCCTGGGGTTGGTGCCTTATTTTGAGAGGTTCTCTTGCGACAGTCTCTGATGCGGTGACCAGGTTGTCCACAAAAAAAACACAACTGCTGGGAAAAACGGTGTTGCCTCTCTTCCTCTGACAACCGGGATGATTCACATACCATGGGTTCCGGAATCTCAACGTCCCTTGGAACCCTAACAGGGTGTGATATGTTTCGTGGGCCTCGTGCGCTTCCCTTCTTCCTTCTGGAGTTCATTAAATGATCTAGCTTGATGGCCAGTGATATCAGTTGATCTAAACTCAATCCATCATCCTTACTGGCAAGCTCATTGAGAACTTCCGGGTTCAGTCCGTGTCTAAACATTACTAGAAGGGCCGTCTCATTCCAACCGCTACTGGCTGCGAGTGTTCTGAATTCCAGCGCGTATTCCACTACCGAGCGTGGGCCCTGACGTAGTTGGGTTAACAGTTCTCCGCTTACTTTTCCCTCATAGGGGTGATCAAAAACTAGTTTAAACTCCTTCAAAAAACGCTCATACGTCCATCCATTGAAGGCAGGCCAGCTAGCTGTAGCCCATTCTAATGCCTTTTCTGATAATCGGGACACCACGAAAGAAATCTTAGCTTGGTCTGACCCTACTGGCGAATTGTCAAAGAAAACTGAGCATTGCAACAAAAAACCTCTGCATAGATCAGGATTGCCTGTGAATTTATCGGGTTTACTAACCGGAAACGTTGTTAGGGTCGGCGTTGTCACTGGGTTAACAGGAGCCGTCCTGAGTGTCGAATCTGTCGGCTGCATTCCCCGAAGCTGGCTGGTCATTTCCTTGATGCTGTCTACAAGCTGTACCAACTGAGCTTGCTGTACTGCTTGTTGGTTAGTTAGGGACTCCAGTGAACTCGTTACTCCTGAGAGAACCTGCTGATGATGTCCCAGAAGTTGACCCTGTTCCGTAAGTGCCCTTCGAAAAACCTCCCCTTCCGCCGTCTGCATGGTAGGCGAGGTATTCTGTAACGTATGAACAGAATCGCAGACGCTCGCAGGTAAAAGGGGAAGAGATTTATTACCGGAGGTAATCAGGAGAATCCCCAGAGGGAGAAAACATATATCCGAGTCCAATCCAAAGTCGTGACACAATTCAGTCCAGGCAGGCAGAGGTACACAAGGGCAAGACAATACACAAAACCGGGTCAGGAGTAGCGAGAAGTCGATACACAGGAAATATACTATAGTTATACCGCTCAGTAATTGCATGGAACAATACCTCGCAAAGAGTCCAAGTAAAGTCCCAGCTTATAAAGAGAGAAACAGGTGCACAACATTAGAATTCCGGCGACTGTGATCGCTGACAGGTGTGGGGGAAGATCACGTGATCCTCCCTAGCATTCTGGGAAGTGGAGTCCGACTTCCCTGTTGACTGCGTGACACATGCAGCTTTGCTTTAGCAGCATTGAGGCTTTTCAGGTTTTCAAGATGTTCAATTTCTCTTTTCAAATCCTCCACTGACCTTTTCCTTTGTGCACTTTCCTCTTGTTGTTTCCTCACCACAGCGGCTTTATATTGTTCCCTTTTTATTTTGCGTTCAGTCTCTTCCCTTTCCTCTTGGAGGCGTTGAGATAATGCAACTGTTTCTTGTTCTGCGATTATGCGTTTATCCTCCTCTTCAAGCCTTTGGAGTTTTTCTCTATGCTCTTCTTGTTCAGCCATGATCTGTAGTGCAGCCTTTGAGGTGGGCTGCACACTGTCCTATATTGATCATAAACAGCATTCAGTTCTCCTAATTCCTTTTGTACAGTGATCATGTGCTCTTGTAGAATGTCATTTGGATCTTTCTTAATGACAGATATTTTAGCAACTTTAGTTAATGCCTTCCATCTTTCATAAATGCTGTCAAAGCGAACTTGCATCCCTTTTAACTTGTCTTTGTGGAATTCTTTTCCTTTTTCTGACAATGTGCAGGTCTTTCACTTCTACGAGGCTCTCTCTGCACTGCTTCTTCTAAACTTGTTTTATCCTCTTGCTCTGACGATGCAGCTTGTTCTGCATTGACTTTAACTTGCTCACTTGTTAATGACATTTTTATTACTGACGAAATATATTTGCACTTGTGTCTTAGATTTGTCTTCTTTATTATAACCTTCAAACCATCCTTGCATTAATTCCCACTTTGTTACCTTGTCTCACTGTTGGTTTTAGGCTTCACACAGCTCCTTATAGTTTCTCCACCTTTGTGTCGCACTTCCACACATAGACTTTAATGTCTGGCTTCTGGACGTCTTCATGAAGAAACTGACGAATTTGTGTGTCCATAAACTGCAGTGACTTGTTGCTGATTGATGCAATGACAAGATGTCACCACCAGGTGGCAGTGAATCGTGCAGGCTCGAGTTCGACTATCACTCCTCTTCTCTTGTAGTCAATAAAGAGTTCTTTTACAGATGGCTCAAATGATGTTTTATTGTGACTTGTTGTGGATGTTTATTTATATTCTTGATACATCCATGATATCACCTTTACAACTGTGTCGCCTTGCAAATGTGTTCGCTTTGCAAGTGTGCCACTGTCGAACTAAGAATGAACATAACATAACGCACGAATTACGACCAGGTACAAAGCAGGAAAATAAATACACAAAAATGACGAAAGGTTAACAAACATACCTCGCTGGCTGACCTGAGCTTGAGAAGAGAAATGGGAACTTAATGTTCTTATATTGAGACTTCTTAACTTAGCACATGGGTACAACAAGTTACATCACTTTGCACCTCCGAGCTTCTTAATTGACCGGACGGAAACTAACGTAAAGATTGGTTCCTCCCTGTGGATTTTCAAAATAAACATGTCTAAATCAAAATAGTGGCAGTAAAAGTGTATAACTGTTTATAAACAAAAATAAATGTATGCTAAAAGGTACACCGATCAGGCATAACATTATGACCACCTCCTTGTTTCTATGCTCATTGTCCATTTGATCAGCTCCGCATTCTCAGCACTGCAGCACTGTAACAGTGATGTGGTGGTGGTGTGTTAGTGTGTGTTGTGCCTGTCTGAGTGGATCAGACACAGCAGTGCTGTTGGAGTTTTTAAACCCCTCAGTGTCACTGCTGGACTGAGAATAGTCCACCAAGCAAAAATACCCAGCTCTTGACTCCAACTCTCTGGAATACCATACTTCTTACAGCACTTCTCCTTTTTCTTTAGGCGCAATTTTTCTATCATCTCTTTTCAAAAGCACTCTGTCAGCTAATGTTTACTGATTATATGATCAGCCCTTGATTTCCCAATCTGACTGGGAAAAACCCACACATTTGGGAAAAGTCCTACACGTTTTACCTGGTAACCCCCACCCAAATTGCACACATTTTCAGACACCACTATGCTGACTCCAGAACATTCATCGGCTAGGACTTACAGTGGCCAGTAATATGATCAGTCAGACATTTGGGAAACAGGAAAAAAGTTTAAGATAGACTTTTATTATCCCACTGGGGGAAATTTGCATTGTTACAGCAGAATACACAGTAAGCAGATAAAGAGCACTAAGTAGACAAAGATGTGCATCATACAAAATACAAAATATAAGATATACTATAGAAATAAATAAATAAGCAAGGCGTCTGTTAGCAGAAAATTATGAAAAATAAAAATAGCTTGTGTATGTATTGCACTTGTACCAGTCTATCAGCAGCAGATATTGCACATTAATTAGAGGTAGGATAAGATATAGTGCTATGTGGTGTGTTTGTGATAGAGTGCACTAACTTAAGAATAGATAATAAAATAACTTAAGAAAAAAATATTATTTCACAGTAGTGAAGGTGAGATCTAAGGCTATTAGAACATCAAGATTTTGGACATGGCTCTATTTTTTTTGTTGCACTGGAATCAAGATGTGCACTAATTTTACACTACATGGTTACACTACCTGACTTTTACCCTGATTTTAGCCCTGATTCTCAGTCTGGCGGTCAACTCTTGTCTGCAGATTTTTGGGTCAGTCAGAGTCGACAGTTGGAGAGAGAGAATCGAGTCGTGTGTGAGTGGCACAGACTCAGATTTACAGCCTCTGGATTGTGTTTTAAACCAGTCTGAGTTTATCAAACGTTTAAAATTTTCAACCCAATTCTGAGCATAATCTAGTGTAAACTGATCAGTGACTCTGAACAGATTCTTGCAACAGTCAATGAAAACAGAGCACGAAAGAAGAACATACATATATGGTGTTTACTTGAACATTTGAATTGTCAGATAGCTGCAGAAATCCGATTATGATCCTCTATTGTGTGCAAGTAAATGCACTCAGTGAGTCTACTGGGCTGTAATTATTTGGTGAGGAAGCATTTCCATGTATGATGATGATGATGATGATGAATGAAGCCTTTATTGTCACATAGTAACCAGCGAAATTTGATCAACCCGTCCGAGCACATACAATATGACAAGGGGGGAGACAGGACAGGAAGACGGCATGGAAACAGAGAAACAGAATACATTGGGTAAGGGAGGAGACAAAAAAACCCCCCCTAAGGGTTCATAAGGGAACTCAGTCTAGGAACAGAGAAAAAAACACCTCAGCATTAGCACACAGTTCCACACACACAAAGTCCATGACTTGCGATGGGGATGGGGGCGGGGGGTGCAGACAAACCCAGCGTAGTAAGCGGCCATCCGGATCTGCAGCCATGAATCCAGCGCTGATCAACAGACCCGTCATACCATACCAGGGGGGTAAAAGCGGCGAAGGTGTTGGAAGGGGGAGGGGGTAGGAGGGAGGGGAGGGGGGAGTGGACAGGGGGGGGGGGGGGCGGATAAGGGCCTGAAGAAGGCGCCCTGCTCGGCATCCCAGTCCAGGTATCTCACAGTTCGCAGGGTGGAATGGCGATAACACAGCAAACGCCATGGAGACAACCTTGATCGGGCCCAGGCAGAGTCAACAATCAGCAGATCCAGGGAAGTGGGGGAGGAGGATAAGAGAGGGTCTCGCAGCAGTGTTCCTCTGGAGGAGATATGATGTACCAGCCAAGGCCAAGGCCCGCGCTGATACGGGGAGCTGAAAGCAGATAAGAAGGTTTCCAGGCTTCGAGCGAGTAGCCGTATTTTTTATGGTAGCTCACCAAGTCCATTGTGGTCACTCCAACGATCCATTTTCCTTTGCAAAGCCGCTAACTTCTCCACGATGTTATCCAGGGTACGACTTACAGTCAAAGTCTGAGTGTTGACAGCTCTGCCCACCACGTCAATCATGTCGGGCAGCTTCAAGGGGCCGTGGACAGCTGCCCCCATTTTGCGAATTTTGCGATACACCAGGGCAATGCCCAATCCAATCAGCAAAGCACCTGCGATCATGGTTCCAAATAGGTAGACGTCCTCAATATCCTCCACGGAGAGAGCCGCCAGACACACGACACGCCAGCTCTCCCATGCGTCCATCATGTAGCCAGCTGCAAATGTTCCGGCAGGACAGGCTGGTTCCCCCGAACCAGAACTTCTCATCGAGAAGATGGTGTCAGTTGCGCCGAGAGACCATTTAATCAAATCCATATTTTAGGTTTGAAGAACAGCGCGGAGAGAGTCTCTCAGTAAAGAGCTCAGACAATAGACTAGACACAGAAGCAAAGCAGGAGAGATAAGGGAGAGGAGAGGAGGAAAGTGCGACTGCCTTCGTTGAGAGCCAGAGAGAAGTATCATCTGCATAGCTATGGGAATCAATATTGTTCTCTAGTATTTGAACTAAAGGTAGCTTTAGGAGAACACTGGACCGAATCTTCACCCTCTCCAGGATTCTGGAGGGTTCATGGGAGTTTGCCCAACCAGTCCACATGTGCTTTGTGGATTTGGAGAAGGGATTCGACTGTGGTCCCTTGGGTATTCTGTGGGAGGTGCTTCGGGAGTACAGGGTACATGGCTCTCCGTCAGGGCTGCCCTTTGTCACCGATTCTATTCATAATTTTCATGTTCATATATACATATTCAGAATTTCTAGGCGTAGTCAGGGGATGGAGGGTGTCCAGTTAGGTGACCTCAAAGTCACGTCACTGCTGTTTGCAGATGATGTGGTCCTATTGGGGACATCAGGCTGTGAACTTCAGCTTTCACTGGATCGGTTTGCAGCCAAGTGTGAAGCGGCCAGGATGAGAATCAGTACCTCCAAATCTGAGGCCATGGTTCTCAGGCAGAAAACGGTGGCCCTCTCTGGGTCGGGGATAAGCTCTTGCCTCAAGTGGAAGAGTTTAAGTATCTCGGGGTCTTGTTCACGAGTGATGGTAAAAGGGAGCGGGAGATTGACAGGCAGATTGGTGCTGGGTCAGTAGTGATGCGGGCTCTTTACTGGTCTGTTGTGGCAAAGAAAGAGCTGAGCCATAAGGTAAGGCTCTCGATTTACCGGTCGATCTACATTCCCACCCTCACCTCTGGCCATGAGCTTTGGGTAATGACCGAAAGAATAAGATCACGAATACAAGTGGCCGAAATGAGTTTCCTCTGCAGGGTGTCTGGACTCTCCCTTAGAGATAGGTTGAGAAGTTCGGTCATCCGGGAAGGACTTGGAGTAGAGCCGCTGCATCTCCACGTCAAGAGGAGCCAGCTGAGGTGGTTCGGACATCTGGTTAGGATGCCTCCTGGACGCCTCCCTCAGGAGGTGTCACAGGCAAGTTCACCTGGGACGAGACCCCGGGGAAGACCCAGGAGACGCTGGCGTGAATATATTGCCCAGCTGGCCAGGGAGCGCCTCGGAATCCCCTTGGAGAGCTAGTGGAAGTGGCTGGGGAAAGGGAGGTCTGGGCCTCATTGCTTAGGATGCTGCCCCCGCGACCCAAACCCCGGAGAAGATGATGGATGGATGGATGGATGGATGGATGGATGGATGGATGGATGGATGGATGGATGGATGGTAGCTTTAGGAGGTTCCTGATTCCTGGAGATTTCCACATGTCAAGGACACCGTATCAGATTCATGACTTCAATTAAGGACTGTTTCAGGTAGTCCTTCCCAATTTTCTAACCTGTCTAAAAGTATTTAATGATTTACAGTGTCAAATGCAGCATTAAGATCTATTAGTACCCAAATTTACATTTTACCAGTGTCTGTATTCTGCCTATTTTCAGTATTTTCAAGAACATGAATGAAATGTGTCAAAATAACTTTGAATTAAAATGAAAGTTAGTTGAGTGTGTATGTTTGTTTTAAAAATTAAAATCAGAAAAGAGCTTTTTTTTCATTTTATAGCTTTGAGACTGTAGGTGGAGGGCAGGAAACTTAGCAGACTGAACAGAAGCCGCTGAAAGGGAGTACTGTGGCAGCAAATTAACCTCAGTGTACCAAACAGCTCAGAAGCATGCAGACACCGAGACATGACTCACCCATCGGCTCAGCACGCTAGTACACCATTTAACTTTTTAACCCCAGTTTACTGTCACTGTAAATTTAACAAAGAGGGGAGCTGGAACTGCTGTTAACGCAGGTAGATGACACATTAGTTTTTGTCATTGGAAAGGATGACCACATCATTACAGGTTCAACTTCATTCACCTTTCAGTAACTATAATCACAAAAGCCAGACGTTTTTCTCTGTAAAGTTGAATTATACTTGGCATTTATTATTAAATATTCAACTTTCTTTCTTTGATTTCGCATGAAATAAACATCCAAAATGATCAACCCTGCACCAGATACATTTCACTGTCAGAAACAGGTCACTGGCGCTGTAAGGGACCGTCTGAAAAGTGCATTTCTCATGGTTTTAATTTCTCATGGATTTAATAACAAACAAGGCCAAGACACACCAAGCCACTTGCAGTCAAGATTAGTTAAATAATAATAATAATAATAATGATGATAATAGAATTTGGTTTGAAAAAGTTTGTACTAAGCTTAAATTACGCTTTACCACGAGCGGCTTTGTGTGTTTTATCCAGGTCCACATGATCCCATGGGTTTTATGAGCACATGCCCAGAAGTCCTAGCCCCTGCAGGGTTTTACACATTTTCAATTTTATAGCCGATTGAAATTTTAACGCTCTCCACATTTTCTACACACCCTCTTCTTTTTCTCCTCCAATCACTTTTTTTTGTACCAAACTAATATTTACAGAATTGTTAGCTTGATGGAGGACGTGTAAAATAAAGACCTGAAACTTTGACAAAAATGAGGATTTGATTTCCAAGGCGAATTGTGTCAGGTCCCTAAGAGCGGAGTTACACTACATAAATTTTACCCTGATTTTAGCCCTGATTCTCAGTCTGGCTGAGTCTGAGCTGGTCGGCTCTAGTCTGCAGATTTTTGGGTCAGTCAGAATTGACAGTTGGAGAGAGAGAATCGAGTCGTGTGTGAGTGGCACAGACTCAGATTTACAGCCTCTGGATCGTGTTTTAAACCATTCTGAGTTTATCAAACATGTTTAATATTTTCAACCCAATTCTGAGCATGATCTAGTGTAAACTGATCAGTGACTGTGAACAGATTCTTGCAACAGCCAATAAAACTGAGAGCACGAAAGAAGAACATACAGCTAGTAAACAGAGAAAAATGGTGAAGAGTCTCTCACGTGTGGAGTTTAAGGCACAATCGAGTTTATGTACATTTACAAACTCTAAAAATACCAACTGATCACATTTTTAAGTCCATGATGCACTCTTAAACATGTCTACCTGCTGCTTTTTCACTGTTTCAGCAGCAACAGCAGCTCCTAGTAACAGGAAAACGCGAGAGCTTGTGTGAGTTCAGTGAGTTCCTTTTAGTTCAGGCCTTTATTGGTGCCCAAGTACCAATAAGGGCTGCGAGGGTCAGTGTGAGGACAGTACCAAAGCCCCTAGCACCACTTCTTGAACCTCACCTCCTGCTCCGTAGAGAGGGCACTGCACCTTTGACCCTGGTGTAAGACCTCTCATGGCTGCACTTGCTTTGGGCACCATTCTCACACCTCCTCTTATGGCTCTTGTCGGCACATTGGACTCAAAAATGCCAGCACGAGTTGAAAAGCTGCCATCTACATCTAAACTATCTACTTAAAAAGAAAGATAGAAGTGAAACTTGTTTGGTGTCAGTATGCTTTAGCTTAGTAGGGTTAAAGGTTTGGGTGTTTAAGTTTGCTGGTGTTTTCCTCTTCTTTGTAATGTACATCTTTGAAGAGCTGTCATCTTCAAGGGGTAAATGCGTTACTTGTGAAGAGTGGACCTATATTTTATAGCGAAATGATGCGTTAATTGTTAGGTGTATGATGTGTGCTCTTGTTAATGTGTGTGTAATCTTGCAGTTGTTTTGTTGACTGGAAAAAAACTTCACTTATAGTGGTGATGTGCCCAACTCTGGTTTGTATGCATATGCCTTAATTTATCTTCCTGTGATATCTAAAAAAAAATCACTGACCCCCAAACAAGGTAGCCATATAGGTGCCCACCAAATATTTGTGCCAAGGGGGCAATAACTTTAAGATCCAGTCCTGAGCTTTCGTGAGAATCTTTGATAGCTTGCAGGGATAAAGATTAGGTTTAATTACTGCTGTTTTAGGAAGTTGTGATATATTATGACAGCATTTTAGGGCCACTGTTAATAAAATTAATATAGTAGACTTAGAAAATAAAATAGTAATATTTCAAGAAAAAACTCATAATAAAAATTCATATATAATATTGCGAGAATAAAGATGTAATATTTCTAAAAAATGTAATAATTTTTGGAGGATAAAGTGGGCTAATTGTAGGGTGCTTTCATAATGCATTGGGGTCTCGGTTGCTGTACTAGCGCTGGAAGTCCACTCACTCCTGTCTCTTTGTGGATCATTTTGATCATCATTCTCACTCTCTGTAAAACTTCATGCCCTCTTTGAATGGTGTAGAGATGTAGCCCTGATAGCCGCGTAGACGACCCTGCCTGATGATTGTTTCTGATAACAGTTCTTTGAGGATGTAATATGCAAGCAGAAGCTTTTTAAGAGGAAATCATTTTAAACAGCTGCATCTTTTGAAGTGATTGAAAGGATTCCAGCCTCTCTATTGTAGTATTACTTTTCCCGAGTCCTTACAGGAAAATCCGTCCCTGATGGCCATCTTGGCAACGTCCCCTAGAAGTTATTTCCAATCATACAAGACCGCAGTCCTATGGGGTGAGATCTACAAAACTGGACTAAAAATGTTTCAAAAACATGCTTGAAATAACTGAGAAAATCTGACAAAAGCAGCATTAAGAGTTTATAGCATTCAGTCTATTCAGACTCTCCACAGGGAGAAGGAGATTTAGCCCACAGCTTGAACATCTGGAGCAATAAGTAGCACAAAAAACATCAGTGAAATGATTAACATCCACAACCATAACAGCAGAAATGTTGAGACCTTTAGAAATGTCCAGATTCAGAGTGGCCTTGGTGGTGAGGCTGCGAGACACTAAATGCCCAAAAATTCTTTGGCATTACTATCCATGATAATATCTATGTGGATGTTAACATCACCAATAATGAGAAAGTTGTAATCAATGGAAGTAACTGACTGTACTCCTCCGCAGATGCTACCAAGAGCTCAGACATGTTAAGCTTGTGGACAGACATGCGACAGCTGTAGTAAGCTGAATCATTTTCTTCAGGTATGTTGCTTTTTTCCAGCTGGGTCAGATGGCCAGACACTTCATCCTGCAACTGTAGTTATCCACACTGTAGTAGCCTTCAAATCAATTACAGTCATAAAGATGTGTGCATCCCTTTACGGCGCAACACAGGCTCCAGTGTGTCTCTCCTGAATGTTGACACCTACAAACAGTTTTTCAGGCCACTGCCCACGAACCTTACATTTACAGCATTTAGCAGACGCTCTTATCCAGAGCGACTTACAAGAAGTGCTTTGTCAATCTAGAGAAAGTATCTTTGCTAGTTACCGATAGCTTAGAGAAAAAGACAGTCCTGAGCTCAGATACTGCTAGAAACAAAATGTCACTGCAGACACCAAGAGAAAAAGAAACAGAGTTGAACGCAGAACTCTGTGCCATTCAATGCAATACAATAACAATAAGATACAATACAATACAATAAACTACAATACAGAGTGAAGTACAATAAAATAAGTGCAGCTTATAATTCAGTGCTCATTTAAGTGCTGTGTAAAGAGACCTTGACCTAATTAATTAAGTTGTGTCCCTCTACACAAACTTAATTTCAGAACCCAGCTTTTGCTTTCATGCTGCCCACCTAGGGGACCAATCTAATGGGTTTGGACCACTTCACTGCTCTGGGGTTCTCCTTCCTGGACTACAGGCCAACCGATATAGGATTTTTAAGATTATACAGATTTTGATAGTTGAGGATTTGACAGTCTGACATATCGGCTGATATATACTTTTTTCTTCACAAATAAATAAAGGTTTTCCCAAAAACTTATGTGTAGTTATTTAAGTTGTGCCCTGTGATGGACTGGTGACCTGTCTAGGGTGTATCCTGCCTTCTGCACGATGACAGCTGGGATAGGCTCCAGCTCCCTCCTGCAACCCGGAAAGAGAAGCGGTTTAGAAGACGTGTGTGTGTGTGTGTGTGTGTGTGTGTGTGTGTGTGTGTGTGTGTGTGTGTGTGTGTGTATTTATTTCCTGTGCTGGTCCCCTGTGGTTGCTCCGAGCCACTAATCTTCAGTAGTTTCTCTGGGGTAGTGAGGTAGTGTTTGAAGTCCATAGATTTCATCAGCAAAAGACATGCTACTTGCACACAGTTGTGTATAGCTGACTTCCATCTGCATTAGTCACAACTGAAAACGACTGTCATATTTCAGACATTTGTCATATGTGATTATGAGCACTGTAACTGTCTGTGAGAGCACAGTGAGACTGTCTCACTGTCTAATGGCTCTGCTGGTTCTGTAGTCCACAAAAATGTGATACACGTAATGTTTATGTAAATGGTTGCATGTATTTTTAACTAGGAATTTATTCACTCTAGTCCATTCATTCCTTTAAGTCACTCACTGAACTCTCACTGAAACACTAAATACAGGCTCCAGTTTAGGCCTATTTAGCCTACAATAATGCTAAATGGCTATCTGGTGATGCTTTACACATTTAGAATGTGCTCAAGCGCAGGAATATCCTATTCTTTCTTTCTGTTATGTATTTTTCCAAAGAGGTCAACCCTGAAAAACATTTTTCTTACTCGTTTCTTTTCTCTATACACTTGTAACAAATTTGAGAGCAATAATGTGCAACTTTACACCAGATGATGCACTGAGGAACCAGACTCCAGGCCTATTTAAAGATAAACTTTCAGAAGTTCTTAAACAGGTGGCCTTAGAATACACACCATAACTAAACTAAAATTTCCAGAGAAATTCGGGCAACAATTTGTTAGATCGTGTATTTAGTGAAATTCTCACTCTGTTGACCAAATTTAGCCCATTTTAAGAAATAATGTTTGAAACAAGGAACATTATCTGCCAATGTAGTGAGGTAATTTGGCACAGATTAGCTCAGATGGCTTTTCTTTCAGGAAGTAATAAGCAACGTAATCCCATTACAGCATGAAAAAAGTAATGGAATGGAATACATTTTGAGTAATTACCCCAACACTGGAGCTATTCCAACTTTAATGGTAGCATTAATGTAAGGAAAATGGCCCTGAAATGCATGATTGCTGTACCTCTAGTAGTATCGCAGTACATAACCCACATCTTAAGCCCTATTCGAGCTGGATTAGTTTTACCTTCGCTGTAATTTGAGTGATCCGTGATTTTAAACCAATACAAATCTGTCATGTCCGTAGTTGTGCTAAGTGATAATTCAGTGCCAATTACCTTCTATACTTTTCCGAAGTCGGCCCTCCCTCAGTAATTGTAAACAAATTTAAATTGACATCACAGTAATATAATAACAAAACTGGGCAATAGAAAATGCCCCCTCCCTATTTTTTCTTTCTTTTGTGACCTGAAGGAAAGGCTAATTGCTAAAATGAAGCTTATTTGACCCAATTCCTTAATCCTCAAGTTCAGGAGAAGGCTACTAAAATCCACAACATTTTTAGTGATCACTGAATTACAAGAAGGAAAATGAAATATCTTAAAAGCTTCTCTCACAAGGTTATGCATTTTCTGTCATGATGGCCAGCATTTGGTGTTAAATGGACCCATTTGACCAGCCTAATATATATGCCTCTATATGCCATTTAGCTGCATATCATGTTTGTGCCTGTTGCATAATCCAGACATAAACAGTTGTGTTGGTGCTTTGATCCAGGATATTTGAGGTAATTTGGGGAAATTACACAGATCCTTTCCCTGGGACAAATCAGCCAGTCAAATCACATACTACTTACATCAACAGACATCCTCTGGTAAAAACATGGCTTTAAGGCTTTTTAAAGAATGTATTTCACTCAATAAACACCTCACTCATGCCATTTTTCCTAAGACATTACATACATTAAACTGCAGTTGTGAAGCCTCTCTTAAAAAAATCTAGGAGTGACTCTAGATGAAGTAAAGTAATTACAGACCTATTTCAAATGTACCTTTCACCAGAAAAATCACTTAAATTGCCATCTAGACAAATTTCTGTCAGGACTCTGGCCTAACATAGGACTGAGATTGGCTTTTATTAAGTGTATTAATGACAGTAGTTTACATACAGACTCTGGAAAAAAATGTTCTACCACTGCTTGATTTCACTGCTGCCTTTGATGTCAATGACTGTAAAATTCTCGTAGATAGACTTGAGAACTGGGCTGGAATCTCAGTTTATATCTGCAATGAAGGAACTACTTTGTCAAAAAAGAATCATGAGACGTGACCTGTGGTGTCCCACAGGGTTTGTTTCTTGGCCACTCAAATTTATACATGCTTCCTCTTGGCCAGATATTACAAGCCTATGTGATGTATTACCACAGCTGTGCAGATGATACTTAGATCTACTCGGCCCTCTCCCCAAAAATATGGTCCCCTTGACTCACTTTGTCAGTGCCTTGAGCTCATCACTAACTGGATGAGACAAAACATTCTGCAGTTGAATAAAGATACAATTTTATTGAGAAATAGCAATGGGAGGCACAGACTAGCTGCCTATCTGGATTTGAGAGCTAAAGAACTAGTATGTAAAGCAGTTACTAAATCAGCATTTTATTACCTTAAGAACATCAACAAGATTACAGGTTTGGAGAAACCCACCCACTTTATTTCTAGCAGGATTGATTACTGTAACCGTCTCTTTAGAAAAGAAGGCATCACCCCCCCACCACCCACCCCACCCCCTCTTAAATCCTTACATTGCCTAATAGTCGGTTACAGTCTGCCTGCAGTAAAGACTAAGCATTGAGAATCAGCATTTCGAGTTGCTATTAAATGGTTGACCAAGCGCATTGAAAGAGCCCTAACACTAGACCTTTAAAACCAGGCTGAACATTCCTGTTTGAACAGCTCTTGTCTAAGCCTGAAACACTGTCAGCAAATTAATGTAATTTAATATTTAATTTCTTCTTTTAAATCTCTCACTTTAATCACGTACCGTGGTTGGCATGTATCTTTTTAAGCCTACCCACCATGGCAAGGTTATGACTGCAGCCTCTTCACAGATGTCAGTTAACTGTTTTAGTTATTTACTTTGAGGTTGTATTCCTTTATGCATTATGGGTTTTGCAGCATTTGTTATTATCACAAGCCCTGTTATGCTCTGTAATGGAACATTATAGGGCTTGTGCACCTACTAGAACCTCCTCCTCGTTCTCATCCTCGACTCCTGGAGTCAGAGCCACTGTACCTGCTAGAGCCTCCTCTTCCTCATTGTCCTCCACTCCTGAAGTGAGCCATTGCACCTGCTACAGCTGCCTCCTCCTCCTCATACACATCATCATCATCATCATCATAATTCTCAACTCCTGGAGTCAGAGCCACTGCACCTGCTACAGACGCTTCCTCCTCTTTCTTCTACACATCATCATCATCTTCATCTTCATCTTCATCATCATCATCATCATCATTCTCAACTCCTGGAGTCAGAGCCACTGCACCTGCTACAGACGCTTCCTCCTCTTCCTTCTACACATCATCATCATCTTCATCATCTACTTCTAGAATCAGAGCCATTGCACCTGCTACAGCCACCTCCTCCTCCTCCTCCTACTGTCTTGCTCCTCATACACATCATCATCATCATCCTGGACTCCTGGAGTCAGAGCCACTGCACCTGCTTACAGCCTCCTCTTCCTCCACTACCTCCTTTTTTGTATTTTTCTGACATATGAAGCTCATCAGTTTTATTTCGTAGATTAAAAACAGCACTAACATGACATAAAAGCAAACTGGAAATAGTAAAGCTTTTCAAATACATATTTTTGGTCTCGAGTGTTTAAACAAATTACCATACAGTGGAACAAAGCAGCCATTCTAAACCGCTAATGCAGCTCCTGCCTTTTCTTGACAAAAAAAAAGCCAGACGGTGTGGACTCGCCCTAATATGGGGGCCTCTTTTTTTACAAATTTTCGATGGGGAATATGACTTGGCCTTATTTTTTTGCTTTAATCCCTGTAATGAGCAAATTATAAATCAAGACCATTTTAAAAACTCTGACTGACCATCCTCTGTGTTCTGTTAAAAGGCTTGTATCAGTTTGTAGGTTTTCTTCGCTATTCGACTCTGACATTAAGCATAATTTAAAAGTTAATGTTTTGCACCTGTAATCCGAAAGCTTTTTTAATAATTTGCTGCTTATCGTACTGTGCTTTCTCTTTTAGGTTTGTGTCTTAGGTTTTGTACACCACACGCCTCAGATTACGCAACTTTTTCTGAACAACCAAACAAAGATTGCTTGAAAGGTGCAAACCATTTTTTCCAGTGAAATACGTTGCCTCCCTGAGAGACATGAGTCAGAACCCTTTCTTGTCATGGGTAGTGCAGACATTAATCTGAATTCAGTGAGACTCATTAAAAGGTATTATTGGGCCTTTTACGGTCTGATAGAGATGTAGACTGTGTGAGAAAAATCTCATACTTTTCACGTCACCATTTTCTACTAAAAGTTCAGCTGGGCCAGTGGTGGACAGTAACTAAGTAAATGTAATTTGTTACTGTGCTTAAGTAGTTTTTTCGTGTAACTGTACTTAAGTATTTCCATTTTGGGCGACTTTTTATTTCCACTCCACTACATTTCAAACTCAAATATCTTACTTTTTACTCCACTACATTTGTTTTTTGTGTGCATAAAAACGTAACATGTCAAAAAAAAAGAAGTGCAAAGCCAGGAACACCAATCAGGGATCCTGAAGTCTATCAATTATGTGTTTAGGTGAAAAATAATAAAAGAAAATACAGGATGTTTAGAAGGAAAAAACAAGGAGAAGCTGTGACGATTGGCCCCTTTTTTGGTTTGGGTTGAAATGTCAACAGCAATGCTTTCATATTAAAAACAGCACACAATTCCATGCTGGTCTTAGCTGGTCTGTTGCTGGTTTACTTTGTCACCCAGTATCCAAAACACAACATAGACCAGTCATACTGTTCTAGCAGAGCTGGGTAGGATCAACATTAAACTGGTATGCTGGTGAGCCAGCAGGACCATGCTATGTGACCAACTAAACCAGCATGAGACCAGCTGAGACCAGCATGGAATTATGTGCTGTTTTTTAAGCAGGAAGCGTTGATGTTGAAATTTCCACTACTATGTTTTGGAGTGCATGGACTCTTCACCCCCCCAAAGAATTCTATTTCCAGCTTGCAGAGGGTACAAAACACTGTAGCAATAATCCTCACATGCCAAAAAGTGGGGTCAAATCACACCTGCCCCCGAACAGCTACATTGGTTATATTCTTTTACTGATTTTTAAATGTCTTCATGCTCCTCAGTACCTTAGTGACATGGTTATTAGGTGTGTCCCCTCAAGAACCCTCACATCAGCTCACAGGAACATGCTGGTAGTAATGGCCAATCGTGGTAAGGCGGTCTGCTTTCATCCTGGAATTATTCTTTGGAACTGATTATGTGAGGGCTCTGGAATATTTTGTCATATTTAAGAGGATAGTTAAAAAAAAAAAAAGTAAGGCAGGATGCATGTGTGAGAAAGTTTTAATGTGGCGGTGCTGAGAGTCAGCCTCAGCACAGGAATGCAAGCCTGATAAACATGTAGGCGTGTACATGTTCAAACAAAGAAGACACAATACAGAAGCTAAATACTTAAATACTTAATTTAGCCACCCCACCCACCCAGGTGCATAATGGAGTGAGTGGAGGTAGAAAAGAAAAACTGCCAGGACCTTCAAATCACTGGCTCAGTGTGCAGTATTGCCAGTTTTCCTGCATACCAAGCCTTGTTACCTCACTGTTGATATTTTTGGACTGCTTTGAGCCTGTTTCTGTACTCTTTGTCTCTGCTTCTGTGTCTCCCGTTGGTACTTTGGCTGATTTTGGACTTTTTTGTGTTTTTTGACTCTGATTGTTTTTTTGTGTTTTGGATTAAACATGATTATGGATTCTACTCATTCTGGAGAGCCTTCCTTACAAAAACAATAAAAGCACATGGCCAAGCCCCATTCAGCCGGCCTCCTCCAGACCTGACCTCATCAAGCCCGAGGGTGTTAGCCCAGTCATGTTCGCCACTGCTGGTCCACCGTCAGACCACCCAGATTACTGTCCTGCATCCAAATCTAACTAGTTTTCAATCACCCCAAACAGATTTTAAATGCACAGAGATATTTTAGAAAATAAACAAAGACAAATATCACAAACAACTGAGAGTCTAATGCAAAATGATTTGATCTTTATATTAGAAAATATTACTGACATGGTGCTGAATTAAAACAATTTACTAAACTAATTTACAAAGTATAACTAAAAAAGGAAGAAAGGGAAAATTAAGTAAATTGGATTGTAAGTGGAAAATGATCAAAGGTAACTGGAATTTTGGCTATCTGCCATCAACCTCCGGTGGGCTGCCTGGAAAACCCACCGACAGCTACAGAAATCTATACAGATGTTTTTGACTAAGAGAGCATATCTGCAGCTAGACTGTCATAAATCACTGGCATGTTGTACAAAGACACGGGTGCTGCTTGATGTGAGCAGTTTAAACCCTGAATTAAATCAGTGTTTTGAGCTTGAAGGTCCATTAAAATAACGTTTTCTCTCTTCTGCAGTAGCTATATGGAGCTTGAAGTGAGTCTTACCCTGGTAACCCTCAAACTAGAACTCCTTATGAAATATACTGACCATATTTATGCTCTAACTGTGTTACTGACAGCATTTTTAAACATATTTAAGCAGCCCGGATAGTCGATTGCAGATACAGCAATGTATCGGCTTAAAACTGAAAAAACTGAAAATAATATTTAAAACAGTCACTGATGTTTACTTTGTTTTAGGCAGCTGAATATTCCTTAATACAATATAATATTTAATACTTAAACATAACTCAAAGTTTATAGTATAAAGTTCTTTAAAAGATTACAGATTTACAAATTGCACACACTGTGTGACTCATAGAACTGAAGTCCTTCCACTGAGAGGAAGCGTCTAGACTCTCCTCATCCTCGTGGAGACACATACTCAGAGCTTTGATCGTAATTCTGATTGTGACATTGTACAGACTGATTTCCTCCAGACACCCTATGATATTCAGCAGTACTAATTCTCCTCTGATATTTCACAAGAATCCAAGACCAACGTGAGGAAGCAAATGTTCATATGACTTCAGAAACATATTTGCTAAAAAAACAACAAAATTAAAATATAACTGAAAATCACTCAGCCAGCCCCAAGTGGGCAACAGGTGGGCATGTGCTCCCAGCCCAGACCTGGGCTTAGTCATGTCCCCTTCTTCTGCCCCTCTTCCTCAAGTATCACATCAGACTGGGTCAGAGAGAGGGCCAGTGATGGAGCCAGGGTCAGGACATGGGTCAGGGATGGAACCTGAGGGTTTTAGCCCAGTGATGTTAGCCCCAGCTTGGTGGGGCACTGGGAAGCTTCCTATGGTGTTATTCATTAGCACTGAAGAAGCCACTTTTGCAGGTGGCGCAGGATGAGGAGCAGTCCTAAAAGCTAGCACAGGTGCTGCTCAGGGAACCCACATTGAAGGAGCAGCAGCTCAGAAAGCTGGCACTGGAACAGGATGGAGAGCTGGAATAGGGAAGCAGCACTGGAAGAGGACAGGAAGCCATCACCGGAGAAACAGATCTGGAAGCCAGCACAGGAGCAGGATTGGAAGCCCCAGGCTTACTGCTGCTCTCCAGTGCACAGGGCAGCACTGTGGCACCTGCCACAATCTCATTGGTGCTCTCTGGAGTACTGTCACCATTGTAGGTGCAGGAGTCCTCCTAAGCACCAGCACAAGTTGACTGAACTTATGATTGGGCACAGGACTGTCCTGGAGCATTCCATCAAGCCCACTTTGGAGTTATCAGCAGAGATATAATGGGAGCCAAGAGCAGAAGCGCATCTAGAGTGGTGGTGCAGTTGAACCTTCAGCATCCTCCTTGGCTATGCTCATGGGTTGGTGGGATCCTCAATACACTCTCAGAAAATTCTTGGGCTTGGTATTTCACTTACTGGGAACTCAAAATAGGGCACTAGATCACAGTGTACTTGTAAATATTTATTGTTTGTATCAATGTACTAAAATTAAATTTAAAGTCCTGTTAATTTGCCATTGTCTATGTCTATGTATGTCTGCCCTGTGATAGACTGGCCACCTACCAAAGTGTTTCTAGCCTTTTGGCCAATGACCACTGGGACTCCCGCATCCCCTGTGACCCAGAAGTATAAACGGCTTAGACAGTGTGTGTGTTTCGCCTTAACTAGAGCTCTGTGCGAAGCTGTCACTCAAGTGGTTGGACCTCCAGCTGTAGGCTGCTGGGCAGGAGCAGACGGGCCGGGCAGGCCTTCCCACCAGGAAGAGGATCAAAGCCTCCAGGATATCTGCCAGCTCATCTTCCTGAACAATCTTATGCCAGTCCTTTGCTGCATCTTGGAAGTCTGTCTTAACTATGTCTCGTTTCCCCCCATGCGCCATGGGCTACTGCTTAAAGTACCACTGACAAGCAGAGACCTCACAAACAGCATAGATATGCAGCATATGTGGGAGGTATTTAGTTCTGAGAATGAGCCGCAGTTGTGTGTGAGATGATGTGGGTGATGTGTGAAATAAAAGCAAACCTAGGTGGGGGTGAGGGTTTGGGGGGTTATGACAATCTCACTCATGTTCCAGCTCCATTAAAAAGACTCTAGTTGGGAGACTCTCACCAAAGTTGGCAGCCTTTAATTTTTACTCAATGCTCTCATTAACATATTTTAGTATCTTTTTTTGGATAAATGGGAGAAAATCTGTGTTGTCAATGGAAAAATGTGAACTCTGGTAACATACTTGACATACCAATCTAAATAATCAAGCATAATAAGCCATCCAAGACGAGTTAACCATTCAAAAGCCATGTTTTGAGATAAATGCACCATTCATGAGAGTTGCACATCTTCAGGTAGATACTGTGCCCTTTCTGCAACAACTGAAGAGCATCCGTTTCATTTGAAATAGATGCCACTTTGAATGTGTTTGTGAACAAAGTACTGCCTTTGCTTTTGTCCACTTCATGTCAAAGGAAACGAGCACTCTACCTAGCCTGATGTAATTGGAAATGATTGGCTCATAGTCAAAAATAAATCTTTTCAAAGGCTGACTAACTTGCCGTGACAGTCGGACTCCCACTGTTTCTTTCTGTCATTCCCAATGTGCTTATCATGGACCATTTCCACAAAAAACATCCTCTTAAAGAGTAGCAGGATGGGTTTAGCAAGTGGGAAGTAGGTGAGGGACTAAACATGCTGACAAATGGAAATAAGCTACTTCTTTGTGAAAATTCCAAGTTGATCCATTTCACATGTTGTTTGCTGATTCATACTACAGTTATTTAAAAAAATAGATGTATTCAGTCCTGCAAATGATTTTGCTAATGCGTGTGAATGTGACTAGGTAGAGGCAAAGAAGCAGCTTCAGGAAGCCAAAAATGACGAATGTAGTTAAAAAGGGCATTGAGTTTTCCAACCTGATGGACATAAGTCCTCTCAATTTAAATAAACATCAAACAAACACTTTAAACACCTAGTTGTGGTTCTCTATACCACCCTCTAGAACGAGTGATACGTTCTTACATTACATAGCAAAACATAACATGTATAAATGTGTCAGCTTCCCATTAACCCACCCCCCACTCACACAGATCTTAGGGGAGAGCCTTTCCCAGCAGTCAATGGACAGGGTGGTGAGGTCACACAGACTTACACAATCACACAGTCCCACTCTCATCTACGGTCAATTTAGCATGTCCAATTAGCCTGACTGCATGTCTCTGGACAGAGGAAACCGGAGAATGCAGAGGCGACCCACGCAGACACAGGGAGAACATGCAAACTCCATGCAGAAAGGACCCTGGAGATTCGAACCCAGACCCTTCTTGCTGTGAGGCCACTGCGCCACACTGTCGTCCAATGACTTTAACACCACTGACCTAATAAACCAGTAAACACAGTGATTAAAGTTATTAAATGATGACCATAACTTGGTGGTATAGACAATGCTGGTTTGTGTTCAACAGTGCTACACTAACATACTGACCACACTGTAAAACCCCAGGTATGTGCAGACCATATTGTAAGAGGGCCGCAACACTGCAAAATCACCATTTATAGCATCGACACACTCACAACTCAGGTGAGAGTGTTGAGCTGTTATGTCCTTCTTATTGTCAGTGTGTTTCCTCTATAGGTGCACCTTTAGTTACGATTGCTGATAACTCCACATTGAATGCACATGATAAGAGATTTTGTTATGCAGCAACACCAGTGACATGACTCCCGGGGACACCATTCATTATATATTTTATAATATTTATTTGGCATCTGTTATCTTTATGGCATTTAATTTATATATTCCATATTGTTGTGTATAGAATATTGTAGGTAAAATTGCAGAAAAACATGTTTTTACCTCAAAATAGGGTCTCAGCCTTTACACATGATAGTGGGGACTTTTGTGGTATTTTAGATAATTGATTAAAAAACAATATTGCTAAATTCAGGCTCAAGAAGGTGCAATTGTTTTTTTTTGTTTTTTTTGCTTTTTAAAAAATGTGTATATATATATATATATATATATATATATATATATATAAATAAATTGTAATCCTAACATGTTTCTCATATATGAATATGTATATGAATATTCATATATTACATATATGTCAATGGCAGGGACACAAAAAATAACATTTCTGTAGAATCACAAACACACACACACACACACACACACACACACACATACATATATATATATGTATGTGTGTGTGTGTGTGTGTGTGTGTGTGTGTGTGTGTGTGTGTGTCTAAAGGTTTGTGGACACCCACTCATCCAATGTTTCTTCTAAAATCAGGAGTCTAAAAAGGAGTTTGTTATCCTCACTGCAGTAACTGTCTCTACTCTTTGAGGAAGGCTTTAACTAAATGCTGGAACATTGGTTACACAGCGGGAGCACTAGTGAGATCAGGTATTGATGCTGGATAATTAGTTCTGGATCACAAACGCCTCTCCAACTCAACCCAAAGGTATTGGTTTGAGCTCCTTCACTCTAAAGAAAGTGATTCCACTGCTTCACAGGTCAGTGCTGGGGGGCTTTATACCCCCCTTTATACCCCTAGGCTTAGCATAGTGACCTTAGGCCCATGTGTGGCTGCTCCAGACCATCCTGTTCTATTGTCAATGCTTTTCTATGGAGACAGCACAATCAAGTGTTGAACATTCATGGTTTATTCTCATGTTTGTCCTAATAGTTTATTTTTTGGTGAATGATTGAGTTATAGGGTATTAATCAAGACATTTTCACAGACTTCAATAAAATGTCCTTTAATGCTTAGTAGATACTGTCCCAACTACTGATTCACATTAATAAACTACTTAATAACATCAAAATGTTTGTGCTGCTTATCATTACTATCATTAGTTAATGATTAACTGAGGTGTTACTCAAGCGATTAGTAATGCTGAAGTGTTTATCAGTACATAGGTGATGTACAAAGACCTCTGGCACAGATATGATGTCATAGCTACAGTTTTTGTTGTGTTCATGTGCATCCGGTATTGAATGCAAGGATGTGGGCATATTATTATAAGGCTGAAGCATTGAAGTAGAGGGTAATGACTGCAAAGCTGACTGCACCCTAATGTGATGACAGAATGGGCCATTAGCACAGTTGGGATTTGACTCTACCAAATTGGCCCATCCACTTTTTCACAGGCCTACACAAATTTATTATTTATCTCTGCCTACAGCACCAGTGCCAAAACATCTATTTTGTAGACAGCCTCACTTATCAAGTTCTGAAACATAATCACCGTTATATGTTTGACATACTAAAAATACGTTGCAAAGTCAGCTGTCGTAACAGTCATTTCACCTCAGAAAGTGACACAACAACCTGAAGCACAACAAAAACTTGTCTTATTTGACATTGAAGTTCACAACAAAAAAAAACTTTTATGACAAATACTGCTGTTTGGAATAAGCCTTTATAAATGTTTATGTAGGTTTATGCCAGTTGTCATGACACTTGCTCCACTCAGGAGCCCACTCATTTAAGAATGTTTCCAAGGGGCCCTGTTCCTGTCTTTTGCCTAGAACCTCAGAATCACCAAATCCACCCCTGAGTAAAGTTGCCCTACATACTAACTGCACTACTGAGGTGGGAAGAATTTTTGATTGACGTTTAGCCATGAGAGGTAGAAGACAAAGTGCTTGGGTTAAACAATGAATGAGATGTAAAAAAGACTTTAGAAATTACTCAGAAGGTGTTACGGGATGGCAGGGAGGCGGACGCAAGTGCAGAGAATGATTTGGTGGTTGTACACGTTGGAGTTGAGGTAGCTCGACCCACCGATGTACTGATTGGTGGAGTTACTGCTGCGCCACTGGGAAGCACAGGCACAAACAGGAAAAACACCTCAACGAATGGGAAGTAAAAAACAAAGGGGACCCTAAAAGCAGCATGTTCAAACAAAGGCTGAACTAGAAACGTAAAATAAAAAGATAATACTTCCTCTGTGATGAGAGAAAGATCGACTTTATGTTTTACCTGTTTGTTCTTTGTGGAACAAACATGTTTGTATGGCATTGGAGCCATTTGAAGCTCAAACCTTCTTTTGGCTTTTAAGTAGTTTTGGGGCAATTTCTCTTTTAGTTTTGCCAGCCCCCTTTCCTTTCCGTTTAAATACCCATCTGGGCTACGTACCGTACCAGTCACCCCTCTAGAATGGGCTGCTCTCTGCCAGAGCTTTAGCTTTGTGGATGTTTTATTTCTATATTTTCTGTAAATGAAGTCATTTCTTTACAGGATATGTAAGGTTACACCATTGCTGAACAGCTTTCCTAAACAATCCCGCTAACAAAGACCTTCAACCAGAAAGTCAAATTCCCCAGGAAACACCGGTTAGAGGAGGAATGCTGTGTGAATTGTGTAAAAAGAGGAAATTATTCCACATTACTATGTTTTATGACAGATGAGATACAAGAAACCTAAATATGTGAAAGTGTGATAAATGAGTATCAAAGTTATTTTTAAGACAGGAAACACCTGCATTAGATTAGAGTGAGACTGGAACATTGAGGCTAAAAAGCATTAGCATGTTAAAAATAGATAATAAAAACGCATGTGAACAGAAAACTGAGCTATTTAATTTCATAACACCATCTGATATTTCTTTAACAGTGTCAGTTAGACAAAATACAAACCACGTTTTATCAATTATCACCAGGGTGGATTATGCAGGAGGGAGGAAATAAAAATTCTTTGATAAAAAAAAGGTAATGAAAATATATGCTAGCTGAAAACTAAAGGATGGTTTGAAAAACAAATTATCCTTTGAATGTTTTCCTCATTTGTCTTAATGCATTTTCTTGTCTTGTTTATCTTTGGTCATTTTGGTACTTCTGTCTCCTACAGCTCAATTTCTATAAGAAAGTTCTGTACTCTTAGTGATCTCCCCAGGGCTCAAATGCTGCTGTCCACACAATCAGTGGTGCATTGGTGCTTAAATTCTGGGTCATTCTACAGAAACATCCACTTTTGTATCTCCCCATAAAAGTCACTGGTATTACTGATCCTCATTGGTGTTACACATAATAAAAGTAACACCAGAGACATTTCTGATAAAAAATGCAGTTTGCAAACGGCTGCTACAGCGCATCAAACCACATGTTGTCAATCATGGAATATCCACTAAAATATGTAATTTAATCCATTTGTATTCCATTTTTTTACAATGGCCTCAGAATCAAATCGGTCACATCAGTGACGTCAGCTAAAAGCTTCATCTGAAATCATGAGCTAAATGAGAAAATCTCTGATAACTGAAAGACACAGTGGACTCACCATGTGCTTTTCTTCATAGATTCTCAGAAAACAGGTAATGGAAAGCCAGATGTCATCATTATGATTTTTATTTCAAAATAAGAGATTTTTTGTTACACAGTAACCAGTGACACGACTCCTGAGGACAATAACTTTCATTATATATTTTATAATATTTATTTGGCATTTATTTTCTTTATGTCATTTAATTCATATATTCCATAGTCCTGTATAGATTATTGTAGTTAAAACTGAACAAAAATTTGTCTTTTTTCTTCAAAATATGGCCATATGCTGCCAACTTCTCTGAACTCAGGCTCATCTGAAATGGACTGATGCATGGTGGTCTGACGGGTCAGTTTTAAAAGACTTGTTATTTGAAGCTGACAGTAGGGGTTTACCTTTAAATGGTGCAATGCATACAGCTATTAATGAGGCCCAGTGCCATTTCACCCCTCGCACCTACCACTGAGCCCGTAGCCCTCTGTTTTGTGCTTTCACCTCTAGGGGTACGGTGTCTCAATTTTTGTTACGATGGAGGGGTGGGGCGAAGTGTTAGGGCTACATGACCTTAACAGAGGCTCCAAATGGAGTGTTGTGAGAAAAAAACAAAAACCAACAAGTTGGAGCACAAAAGACCAAAGAAACCCACAAATGTGAGAATTTTCACCATTAAAAAAATTACAATGACCATCATATTATCTTAGTTTTAACGTATTATGGTCATTTTTTCATAACAAGGACAAAAATAGCTAATACGATGCTAATGTCTCAGTAGCTAGCTAGTAAGGTTTTTTTTGAGGGTCCTATTTTGTAGAGCAAGATTTCAACCACTACCCCTTGTAACTCAGTTCCAAGGGGTTAGGGTGACACTTGAAAACAAGGGGTAGGAGTAAAAAGAAGAAATGGGATTGGGCCTTGGACTCATGAAGCAACTTGTGAACATTTTTGACAGAAGCCAATGAGAAGACAGAGGAAAAACAGAAGGAATTTAAAGCAATGCTGCATTGTTCCACTGAGTTCTATGTTTTTAAATCTAACAGTAGAGTTTTTTTAAATCTAACAGTAGGTTGTATTGGAAAGAGGTGACATCACTGCAATCATCAACTTATGTGTGTATTGACGTTACAGTATACTGTACTGTGGTTTGATAACTCAGAGGATCTACACTATATTGCCAAAAGTATTCACTTACCCATCCAAACCATTGAATTCAGGTGTTCCAATCACTTCCATGGTCACAGGTGTATAAAACCAAGCACCTAGGCCTGCAGACTGCTTCTACAAACATTAGTGAAAGAATGGGTCGCTCTCAGGAGTTCAGTGAATTCCAGCATGGTACCGTGATAGGATGCCATCTGTGCAACAAGTCCAGTGGTGAAATTTCCTCACTACTAAATATTCCACAGTCAACTGTCAGTGGTATTATAACAAAATGGAAGCGATTGGGAACGACAGCAACTCAGCCACGAAGTGGTAGGCGACGTAAAATGACAGAGAGGGGTCAGCAGATGCTGAGTGGCATAATGCGCCTTTCTGCAGTCAATTGCTACAGACCTCCAAACTTCATGTGGCCTTCAGATTAGCTCAAGAACAGCGTAGGGAGCTTCATGGAATGAGTTTCCATAGCCAAGCAGCTGCATCCAAGCCTTACATCACCAAGTGCAATGCAAAGTGTTCAATGCAGTGGTGTAAAGTGCCGCCACTGGACTCTAGAGCAGTGGAGACGTGGAGTAGTGAATCATGCTTTTCCGTCTGGCAATCCTATGGATGAGTCTGGGTTTGGCAGTTGCCAGGATAACAGTACTTATCTGACTGCATTGTGCCAAGTATAAAGTTTGGTGCAGGGGGTTTTTCAGGAGTTGGGCTCAGCCCCTTAGTTCCAGTGAAAGGAATTCTTATTGCTTCAGCAGACCAAGAGATTTTGGACACTTTCATGCTCCCAACTTTGTGGGAACAGTTTGGGGATGGACCCTTCCTTTTCCAACCTTAATTGCGCACCAGTGCACAAAGCAAGGTCCATAAAGACATGGATGTGCAAGTTTGGTTTGAGTCCTGACCCTAACCCGATAGAACACCTTTGGGATGAATTAGAGTGAAGAATGCAAGCCAGGCCTTCTCATCTAACATCAGTGTCTGACCTCACAAATGCGCAAATGGTCAAAACTTCCCACACTCTTAAACCTTGTGGACAGCCTTCTCAGAAGAGTTGAAGCTGTTATAGCTGCAAAGGGTGGACCAACGTCATATTAAACCCTATGGATTAATATTGGGATGTCCCTCAAGTTCATATGTGTGTGAAGACAGATGAGCAAATACTTTTTGTCAATATAGTGTATTTTCAAGACTACGTCTAACAAAAAAAAAGTCATTAAATCCATGAGATCAGTGCCTGGAACCAAAGAACCCCCAGGAGTGCATAAATATGCATGTGAAAGTGTCTAGGAAGCATTTCCAGAAGTATTAGTCACTCTCAACATGGGGGTCACGGATGTGAAGACGTCATATGGGAATGAGAGTCTCTGTTCCCTTGTTTAACTTGGGATGCCTTATCAAGTGGGAATGATAATGAATCCCTTTAATAATAAGCCTAGACTAAAAAATTTTAAAATTTTAGTGTCAAGACTTCATTGCATTTTTGTCTGAGATCAGGTTTAATCCATGTGGATGAAACCCAAAATCTGCTAATGGAAGTAAGCTAGTCTTTGTAAAGGTCCACGAGTATAGATGTGACAGCTCCACTATGTTTTGGTGTCAAGGGTAATTACGAGGCTGACCACCTGGACAAAGCATTAAAAAAGCAGATGATGAATGAGGTAACTTTGGAAGGAAGGTAAGCAACATCTATTGTTAGCAAAGCAACACTCCATAAATGGCCTCTGATGTTATGGGCTATTCCGTAGTCATATGAGCCATGCTCATATTAGGACCTTCTTGCCAAAGCTGAAGAAAAATGAACTACTGTTTGAAAATAGCTGGTATTGCTCCCTGTAGTAAAGAAAAAGGTTCCCAACCTAATAAATGCTTCCTGTGGAAATTTCCCATCTGGATCTGCTGAAATAGGAGGTCAATAAGGGGTTGAATATTTGAATAATGCCATTACTCCTGTTCATTGAAATGACGTGACATGAAATCTACTATTAGACACTCTTATTTACCAAAAGTCAAATACTGCCAGAGCTCTAATCCACATTTGACAAAGCTTGGTGGTTTGTGTGGGGTATTTTGGTGCAATTGCCAATCATGTCAGTTCAGTGCCCACTATACTGATGTCACAACTTCACATGTCTATGCTAAATGGTATAGGCATGGTGCTTTGCAGCAGTGGCAGATCTCAAGGACCCCCAGATGGACCACATTTTTGCTATACGTGTTGTGAGTTGTGTTGGAGCAAAAACATGGCCTGTCTGAGGGTCCCTGAGGAGCAGTTTGAAAACTACAGCTTTACATGATGAAGTGGGTGTAGTTGGTACAGTTGAAGTTGTTGGCAATCAAGTTATTAATTTTTAAGGAGATATTCCTGAGGAGACAGCATATAAGATCTGGTAGAGCTAGACCATCAAAACTGTCACCACAGATAAAACAGTGCTATCGTCTTTGAGAGGTGGGCAACAATCAAACTCTACTCCTGTTTCAGATCTGCAAAAAAAAAGCACAGGTGTTTCTGTCTATCCTTTCACTGAAAGAAGACAACTCAATGCTCTGAATCTGAAAGGATGTTAGACCCCCAAAAAATAAATAAATAGATAAAAGTGGAAACCAGACAAAGAAGCTGCTGGTGTTCTCAGAACAATGAACTGAATACACCAGTGTCCAGACCCCAATATCATAGAATGTGTTTAAGTTAGTCGGATCATAAAACACATAAAATGCAACCATCGCCCAAAAATAATGGAAGCTGTAATAAAGACAAACGGGGGACAAAATAAGTGCTAAAAATGTCACATCATGCTTAGTTGTTTTTCTTCTCCTGACATGAAAAATGACTGAAAATTAAGTAAATGAAGGGTGGTCTCTGACTTTTGCACAGTACCGTATATGGTAGGTGTAACGAGTCTGACCCTTGTTAGTATAATTTTACTAGCGGACCATGTCTAGTTTCGGTACAGAGTTGGCTGTAAGGTGTTTGATTGAGACCAAGGGGCAAAAAAAAAACAAACACATTTAATTAAGGTTGCATTTTAGATGCAATTCACAAATTTACAATATGCAAAGATAAATAAATAAATTAAAGACAATACAGAAGTGGAGAAGGGAAATGCTTTAGTGTGTGTGAGAATGAGTGCAATTTGCTTTCTCAGTTCCCGTGTGGCTCCTTTGTGTTTCAATCCTACCAGTGAGGCACTAGGTGAGTATTACTTGTTAAGTCCTGACGCAGTCTGGTTCTTCAACCAATTGCTCCCCGGGCGCCGTGCATAGGGCTGCCCACTGCTCCGGGCAAGTGTGCTAACTGCCCCCCAGCGTGTGTGTTCACTAATGTGCATGTATGTGGGTGTTTCAATGCACAGATGGGTTAAATGCAGAGGTCTAATTCTACAGT
This sequence comes from Pygocentrus nattereri, assembly GCF_015220715.1. Classification (NCBI taxonomy): domain Eukaryota; kingdom Metazoa; phylum Chordata; class Actinopteri; order Characiformes; family Serrasalmidae; genus Pygocentrus; species Pygocentrus nattereri. The sequence goes on along the minus strand of NC_051217.1, from coordinate 35,201,198 downwards.
GTGCAAACACAGTGACAAATGGTTCAGTATTCTATTCTATTCTATTTTATTTCTTCTGCATGCAATTGTCTTTTCTTTTTCTAGACTGGCTCGCCACCCCTTACAGGAGGAATCAAGATAATCTAAGCTCATGGACAGTTCAAACGAGTTCCATGCTCTGATGTCTTTACCTGGTCTCACAATACAGTAAAACCTGACCAAAGCTCTTCTACTGGTGAGCACAGAGAAGAAGTGGGAGTTGTAGATCCTACGGAAGGTATTTTAAGACATGATTCAGGATTTATTTAGTACATTATTTCATGTTATCTGTGCATCTACAGCTTAAGTCTTGCCTCGACTATAGAGCACCTGCACGCTGAGCGACCGCAATGGGAAAGAGGAAGTAGAACCTTGGAGAATTGCATATAAACTATATTAGGTTGGAGGGACTTAAACGATAGGCTGGCATTCACTTATACACTTATATTATGACACTACTACAAGACCAAGACTTCATATATGTGGTTTAAGAGAGGCGAATAATGACATGAAGCAAAAGCAATACTTCATACATAAACTAAAAACAACCTTTATGTATTTATCCCTTTTGGTTCTCTGTCATAATCTACCTTCTGATGTGATATAAAATTGCATCGATCATCTTATCCATGCCATGGAGGGAAGAGGGGGTGGTTTCCAGGCATATTTCACCTGATATCAATACAACGTCATCTTACGAATGCTGACATAAATAGTTATGTATAGTGTTTTAAATATGTTTAGTGCTGTAAATATGTACATCTATTCTTATTATGTCAGCACAATGTCATTTATTTCATAAAACATCTTATGCCAGGTTGCGAGAACTGACATAAGCACTTAATAAATGTTCAAGTAGTGCTTCATAAACACATTATTCAGTGCTTATGAATGTGTTATGAAGCCCTTATGTAGGTAGCCTTCAAATAAAGTGTTACCGAAAGCAGGAAGATCAGATCACACTGCACACGGACATTCAAGTGTGTTTAAGATTCAACATGAAAATTATTAGCTTTCTTTATATACAAACATAACATTTGCATTATTTTTTCAGTGATGAGAGAATTCCAGTTACTTTTTCTTGCATAATTAAGTGAAATGTAACATGTAAATAAAACCATTCAGAGTGGTTTGAGCCATGTCACAATTGTTTTCAGTGGTGCTTAAAGGAACCAGGTATCTGGCTCAATAGAAAGTTATTACAAGAAATGTTTGATATGCAGCCAAATGCCTCAGATATTGTTTTATGATAGTTTTGATATGGCCTATAATGTACTTTTTACATCCATCCATGGCAGAGTGGTATAAGATAGGCATTTAATTTACCATTATCGATGTTACATATAAAAACTTAGACTACATGTGTAGGTTCCCTGGTCATATTTGAATGAGAAGCTGTAGTTTCGCAACTCTTTAATGTTTGAGTTGCAGATTGAACGTATCAGTAAACCAGCTGGAGTGATTATGAATGCAAATGAGTCTATTCGTCTCCAAATTATAAGAATTATTGTTCATCTTAAATCTCTGTTAGCTACTAGCTAGGCCAGATTGTTGTCTGCGTTGCTGTGGTGACCAGCAGTCTGCGCTGATCTTCAGGGTTAAAGGGTGAATTAGCAGTTCTACATTAACTTGAGTGTTTAAGACCGTTTATTGTTACACAGTGCTGAACGATTAGCAGAGCTTTATTTTACTGTAAAGAAAGATTATTTTATTTTTACCTACAAATCTAATTCTGCTTTGGAGTCGCAACAGTGCAGTAAAAGAGTGTAAAAGGGTGATGGCCAATTAGTGTAGGTACAACATACCTAATGCACTGTCACCTTGGTGAAGCAAAGGCTTAAAACAGATTTAATATTGGATGTTTCAAGGCCGGCATATGAGAACTTCGGCCTATGTACGCGAACTGAACTTGCACAGTGGGTGCATCTGAAATGCAGCTTTGCAGACATTCATGGCAGAGTGGCACACGATAGGCATTTTAAGGCAAAATAGCCAGATTTACCACTATTTTAACATTATAAATGTTACATATAAAAACTCCGACTACATGCGTTGATTCCCTGCTCATTTTGGATATTAAATAAAATGGCTGTATAAGCATTGCGAACTCTGGTTCCTATCACCACCACCCTTAAAGACATCTAAGTCAGTGAAGTTCTCTACAATAAACATAAAAATCTCAGTGATTGAATTATGTAGACATTATGAAGAATTAACAGGATTGGTTCTCACGAGTTGTGCAACCATCTTAAACGTTGGCCAAGTCAGCAGGAGATTGCGAGTTTGATTCTTGGTGATGCTACAACCATCAATGGCTGGGAGTCCTAGAGAGCACAACTGGCCTTGATCTCTGGGTGGGAGCCATCACCCTGTCTCCCCCTGCCACCCAGCGCGACGCTAGCCAGTGCAGGCGTCTGAGAGCTGACGTAGCAGATCTCGCGGTTGGCGCATTCCCCCGAGCACGTTAGGTGTTCAATGACGTTGCGTGAGCGGTAGTTTGAAAAGATGAGGTGGAGCTTCATTAATCTTGGAGGAAGTCTGTGTTTGCCTTCACCCTCCAATGCTGGTAGTATCGTGTGGGGGAGTCCTAACTAGTGGGTAGAATTGGAGATGACTAAATTGGGTAGAAAATTGGGGGGAATAAAAGAAATAACAGAATTTTTAGCTTTATAGCTGTTGGTAATAAATGTCTGTCCTGGAAAGACACTTGGATGACAACTTCATGTCCAAAGTTTGCAGCATAGAAGTTTATTTTCATAATTCCATGTCCTGAAGCGTAAGTAAAGGTCAATTTCAGCATTTGGTGTAGACCCTGATAAACATTTGATACACTGATGCAGCAAAACATACTCACTTACATACGGCAGCACACAGTGTAGAGTTCCTCTCTGTTGGTACATGTTAAGGGCAGGTTTATTATAAGGGCAACACAATCAAAGATAAAGTCATGAATGTGAACCTGATTCAGCAAATATATGATTTTCAGTATAAACCTGAAAAAAATGTACATTTTGCAACAGTTATTCTAGCAGTTGTATTTCAAGTGTGAAGAGTGTTGTATGTAGCTGCTAAGTTAAGTGCAGAGGTGGAAAGTACTGAAATATGCTTACTCTCATTACTGTACACTCTTAAAAAGACGGTTCTTCAAGAGTTCTTTTTTGCTTCTATATTGAACCATGAACACTTAAAGAACAAGTTGTATGATTAAAGGGATCTTTGCATCATGAAATGGTTCTTCAGACTGATGGAGAATGTATTTCATATGGTTCTATACAAAACATTTCTGAAAAGGGTTCTAAGCACTAAAAATGGTTCTGCTATTATCACAAAATTATTTTTATTTTATTGTTACTTTATTGGAAACAGATAAACTTGGGTATATAATCACCTAGATTTATGTAAATCTTTTGCTTACACAGGTCACACTACACAGTCTCAGACCTCAAGTTCTTCCCCTTTTTTCTAGTTTCTTTGACTTTTGTTTGTGCATATACAGAAAAGTAATTCAAAATAATTCCTCAAGTAGTTTTCCAATAAATGACTTACTTATTTTTACTGGAGTATATCCCTTTATTACTACTTTTACTTGTACTCAAGTAAACACAGTCTTTTTTAAATATAGGGGAATTAAAATCTATATATAGTTCAGTCATTGAGATGTAAACAGTCATTCAGAGTGATCTAATGTGAAATGATTCAAGATAAACTTGCCAATAAGGTGTCTTCACAGTGATGTTGATATGAACCAGTGGTTTCTACAAAACAAACACAGCAATTTTATATACTGTCCAAAACCACCAGTGAACCTACTCGTCTTCAGAGTTTTTAATGTAATGTTGATGATGGTAAAATAGGGATCACAGGGATCACTGGAAAAATACATTTTATTATCCTCTTATTCTCCAGGGTATGTTTTGGTTTTTCCATCTGAATTTACATGAACAAATCGTAAGGCAAATTATTCAGTAACTGCATGAAATAAATGTAAATATTTATTTAAATTTTTTTTAAAAGCTTCCCTCAAATTAAAAGAAATGTGTTTTATGATCTACACACATGACTATACACTTACAATTTACTTCTGAAAGCCAAAAATCTAAGATGCTCTGTGTATTATTTTATAAAAATATTTTTTACAGAGTAAATCACTGAAGAGATGCCATCTGCTTATAGTTTATAGCCCAGATTTGTGGAAAAATGGGTCGACTTTCAGAAAAAAAAAAAAAAAGTGAGTTCAGCTTCTTTTATTATAAGGGTTTAAAATTACATCACCATCTATTTGACTGGAAAGAAGACAGTTATAGCTCTCATACATCACACACCTTTTGAATGTAGCTTATGAAATATGAAAGATATGAAGAATATTTTTGGAACCACCGGTGGTCTCAAGGAGTTGAAAAGGTTATGGGATTTATTTTGCTCCTCGATTGATTACATGTACAGTTATGCCATGAATGGCTTTTAAAATTCTACTTTTAGGCCGAACCTTTACCTCAAAAATCTAAAGTAAAACAGTGTCTCAGACTTGTATGTCTCATATACTCTCTGAGAGGGAGCGTTTAGAGGTGGATGTCTGGTTCCTATCACCACCACTATGAATAATTCTGACTCTAGCTGTAGACTCTGTAAGTTTCTTTCAAACGAAGTTTGAAAAAGTGGTGGAGTTCCCCTTTAAGTAGGCATTTTCAGTATTCTTTCCACCCCTGTAAGTGATCACCCCTAAAATTATTCACCCCAACTCAATAAAATCAATCAAGATGAATTTGAACTCAAGAATTCAGTGGTTCACACAGCCACAGAGCGAAAACATAGAGGTTATCGAGGTTTCTTTCTGTGATTCTGTAAATGATTCTCTAGTTATTTACAGCGATAAAACATGTCCTGTTATCAAAGATTTCGAATTTACGATGATCTAATCTGCACAACTCCTAAATCGTCTGCTGTTTCAGTCCCACAAACTGGCCTGCCAGTTGCAGCATTCAGCCATAAGGCCTCTGATTGGGCCTGACTAGTGGTTCTGTTGCCTGCTCAGTGCTTCCCCCAGTCTCTTCATCAGCTCCGCAAACTGTTCTGTCTCATGAGACTTCTCCTCCAAGAGCTCGTAGCGTAAACTTGAGATGTCCTGCTTTATTTCCTTCAGTTCCCCTGTGGACAGAAGCAAAATGTCAGTGACAATAATACAGATTCTGGGTAATAGATTTATTCTCAGTGTGTATGTCATGATTTAAAATAATCCCTAGATAGCTTAAAACAGTGTTTCCCAACCTTTTCTCATTTGCAGCCCACACTGTGGCAGTGAGATAAGGCTTGGCACTCACTATCTGGGATCTTATTTTGGAATTACCCTGTTTGTAACCATTTATCCATGACTGAATTCCAGATGAACAAAAAGAGAAACATTGCACTTTGACACACTAATTAATTACACTAATAATGTAATCATAGCTAGCATTTACCATGGATGAGGTCAGCTTACATATTTTGGACAACAGGTTTGTCATGTTTAAATATTTATAAATATTTTTAAATAATGTTTGTAGTTAAAAAAGGGTACCATTAGCAGTATTACTGGAGCCCACTGGAAGCCATTGACCCACAGGATGAAAACCACAAGCTTAGAGGAAAAATTTGGCAAATAAAACTTTTCAAACAAAAAATCAAAAACACATAGTTTTCCTCTTACCCAGTCTGATTCAAGCTAAAACTGAGGTAAACACTGCTAAAACCACTAGAAGTCAAATGTCAAACCTTCTGTAAATACATCCTCAAAACCTCTCAACCCACTCAAAGTGGAGAATTCCATAGTTTGTTTTTTTTTACGCTGGTGAAAATAGGATCCAGGAACTGTGATCACCACAACACAACTCAACAAGTTGACCACCTACAAGTATCTTCTGATGTTTTATATGTAATGTAGATACTGGTTGGTGATCAATTCCAAAAAAGTGAGTTCTTTAAGTACTACTTTGCTTTACAACACCCTGCATATACACTGATCAGGCATAACATTATGACCACCTCCTTGTTTCTACAATCAAAGTCTATCTGTTTCTCTGATACTTTGTTAGCCCCCTTTTACCCTGTTCTTCAGTGGGCAGGACCCCCATAACAGGTCCCTAACAGAGCAGGTACCATTTGGGTGGTGGATAATTCTCAGCACTGCAGTAACACTGACGTGGTGGTGTGTTATTGTGTGTTGTGCTAGTCTGAGTGGATCAAACACAGCAGTGCTGCTGGAGTTTTTAAACACCCCACTGAGAATAGTCCACCAACCAAAAACATCCAGCCAACGGTGCCCTGTGGGCAGCGTCCTGTGACCACTGATGAAGGACTAGAGGATGATGAGCTATCACTAGAACAGCTTTCCTGCATCTCCGCAATATTGCTAAATTAAGAAATTCATTATCTCTACAGGATGCAGAAAAGCTAGTTCATGCATTTATCACTTCAAGGCTAGATTATTGTAATGCCCTGCTGTCTGGATGTCCCAGCAAAAGCCTTAACAAGCTTCAGCTAGTCCAGAACGCTGCAGCCAGAGTCTCACAAGAACTAGGAAGTTTGACCATATTAGTCCAGTTTTATCAGCCCTGCACTGGTTACCAGTTAAATTTCGCATTGATTATAAAACTATATTACTGACATATAAAGCTCTAAACGGGCTCGCCCCTCAGTACCTGAGTGAGCTCCTCTCCCACTATAAACCATCACGCCTACTTAGATCACAAGGTGCTGGCTCACTACTGGTACCTAGAATTAATAAAGTTACATCAGGGGGGAGAGCTTTCTCATACAAAGCCCCCAGCTCTGGAATAATCTTCCTGCTAATGTTCGGGAATCAGACACAGCCCCAATCTTTAAGTCTAGGCTAAAAACTTATTTGTACAGTCAAGTCTTTTGGTCTAGACCTGCTGGAGTCTACACTGCTCTGTTTTACTGTAATCTGTGGTCAGCCACTCTTTACAGTACTAACTCTGTTTTTTTCTTTCCTTTCTCTGCCGAGCTGATCAGCTGCCCATCCTGTGCGTCTGATGCTGTTGCCTCTACTGCCTTGATTGGTGCCACTGCTCACCAGCCTTCTGGACCGGTTTGACCACCACTGAGCTTCTTGCTGTACAGCGCTGTGCAGTCCTCACCCTCAGATCTTTCTTTTCCCACTTTACTATAATACTTCATACTAATAATGTTTGCTATCCGGTGTCGACTTTAGGAGGATGGGTTCCCCTTCTGAGTCTTGGTTCCTCTCAAGGTTTCTTCCTCTTTTAGGGAGTTTTTCCTTGCCACCGTCGCCGCTGGCTTGCTCATGGGGGCTCGGACCCGGATTTTCTTTCTTCTTTTCTCTTCTCTCTGTAATACTGATTGTTCTGTAAAGCTGCTTTGTGACAACACCTGTTGTAAAAAGCGCTATATAAATAAATTTTGCTTGCTTGCTTGAGCTCATACTGTACAGCAAGAGATGAGCTGTCATCTCTGGCTTTACATCTACAGGGTGGACCAACAATGCAGGTGCATCTAATAGAGTGGACAGTGAATGGACACTGCTGTGTCTGATCTACTCGTACCAGCACAACATACACTAACACACCACCACCACGTCAGTGTTACTGCAGTGCTGAGAATGATCCACCACCCAAATAGTACCCGCTCTGTGAGGGTCCATGGGGGTCCTGACCGCTGAAGAACAGGGTAAAAGGGGGCTAACAAAGTATGCAGAGAAACTATATAGTAAGTGGAGCTGATAAAAAGTGTAGAAACAAGGAGGTGGTCATAATGTTATGCCTGATCGGTATATTAATTTGAGGATATTGAAACGCTGATTATTTCTTCCTGTAATTGTGTGATGGTCTCTAACACCGACACAAGAGCAGAAACACCGTGGACCATTTGCTGTGAAGAGGAGCTGCAGTTTCCTAATATCCCCCCCTAGGGGGTCATAATGTTATGCCTGATCAGTGTATGTCTCTGTAAAATACATTTTATGCCAAAATCTAATCTGAAAGCTATCATATATCAGGCAGGGTTTTCATAGCCATTTTATTTAATAGCTTTCTGTGAGCTTTTAGTCCTATCAAACTGATACACCAATGACGAGGCACATAAAGAGCTTATTCATCACAGACACTGTCCCAAATGCAAAGGTTTATACCTAGAACCCTCAAAGTTTCCAGCTCTACAGATGTGCATGTTGTTTATGTCTTTAAAGTGTAAACTATGAAGAGGTAAACAGGGCTTAATGTGCCATTTGGGACCGGGCTTTAAACTACACAGGTGTTGTGTCGAATTCTGTCTTCCCTTTGCGTGCATGCATGCCATGTAGGCTTATGGATGCTACACATTACATCTGCAATGTTTGTAGATTCTGTTAATCTTTCATTTTTGGAACAACAGAAAATACAAAACTAATTTAGTGTCCATTTATATTGACATTACATTTAATGTAATGTACGTATATGTGGAGTCGGATTCTGCAAGGTAATCAGCTACATGGAGACGTTGTGTTAATTTTCATAGTTCACAGTCATTTATATGGTGTCCTAAACCACATCAAGTCTGTGTGACATTAATGAACACCTGGATTTGGTTTGAGTGGAGTCAAAGGAACCTTGGGGATGTATTTAAAGAACAGATTTGGGTGACTATTGACGTCTAGTGTTTGTAAGCGATGTCAGGCTTTTATCTCCAGCTACAAATAAGATGGAACTGGTGTTTTACATCTGTGGTACGGGGAAAACATTACATTAGATTTTTGCCAAAGCACTTCTTTAAAGAAAATATTAGAAACCCAGGTCTTACAAGAAGAATCTAAAAAGAAAGACTTTTTTTTTTATCTTACATGCAGCTTAAAATCGCCTGAATATACAAGTCTCGGCCTAGTTACATCTACAAAAGTTACACAAAGATAAAACACAAAGAAACTTGCAACTCTGTTCCACTGATTATATACGTTTTATGGGCAGCTATTTTTGAAATTCTGCTTGAAAAGGAAAGTATAGCATAAAGTGCATTCTGGATGTTTTCCAATACAACATAAAACACCATACCTTCATTGACTTCATCACTCTCTTTGTCCATCTGTGCTTTGATGATATATCTTTTGATGAGTCGTTTCATGATCCTCTGTGGAGGAAACAGATGCTAATAATGTCAAAGGTGTACAGTGTACAATCACGAATACATTCAACAAGGCCCTCTCTGAATAAGGATATTTTCATCATGAATATTTACCCGATAGCGACTTGATCGGGGGGATCCTCTGTAATTTGAAACTTTTTGTTTGCCCAGCTGAAATGAAAGCAACACATTACTGCTGTTAGTATTTCAGTATGAATACACTGTCAGCGACTTTCCTTGTTATAACATTAACAAGCCACTATGGGGCGCCATGTACCTACAATCAGTGGCAGTGGTCGATTACAGACCTGTGCTCTGTTTGCTTAAGTGTTAGAAGTGATTATATGAGCTGTTTCTTACACTGATGAGTCACACTGTGCACAGCTTCTGATTTGAGGGTGGAACAAATTCTCAAAGTCCAAAAGCAACTGTATACTCTTATGTACCCTTCTGGAGTAACGGCGACTGGTGGACCACTTCTTGGGTTTTAGAATATCAGCCTTACAGCAGCATCTGCTAAAACATCTGACATATCGTCACTGTCAAAAAATATCAAGTATCTCCAAAACTGTCACTTTACAGTAGAAGGTAATAATGAGCCTCATTCACCAACCATTCTTAAGAATACATTTCTTCTTAAAACCTACTTGTGCAGTTTTGACAAAGATTCTGCCTCACCAGTGTTCTCTTACATGGGATTTGTTCTTAGGTAAGAACAGAATCTACACACACACTTGAGAATGAAGGTGAGAACAGTTCTGCACTTTAAGAACACATCATGAATCTGACGCAGACTTTTTCTTATGACCTTTCTCAAGAACCACTTTAAGAAATAAAATAGGAATATATGGGTGAATGAGGCCCAGTGTTCTTAAACTGATTTTTTTAGGCCCAGTGTTCATCATCATCATCATCATCATCATCATCATTAACTGCTTAGTCCAGATAGGTCGTGGTAGCAGTTGGGAGAGCAGAGAATCTCAGATGACTGTGTCCCCCGCAACTTCCCCCAGCTCATTCCAGGGGACCCTGAGCCGCTTCCAGGCCAACTTCAAGCTACAACCCCTCGTGCGAGTCCTAGGATCTTATCCCAGTAGACCGTGCCTGATACGCCCCATCGGGAGGTGTCCAGGGGGCATCCCGATCAGATGCCCGAACCACCTCAACTGGCTCATCTCAATGCGGAGGCCCAGTCTACTTAAATTGATTTTATTCCAAGTAATTTCGTAGCATTTCTACTGGTTCATTCGTCTGTTCAAATGATGGAGAAAAATATAAGCGGGGGAAAAAGTTAAATTAGTTAGGTTTACCTTTATTTATCCCACAAAGGGGAAATTTAACCTCCACAATCTAACCCATCCATGCAGTGAAACACCACAAACACACTACTGAACACACACACACACTGGGGCAGTGAAGACATAGCCCTATCCACAGCGCCCAGGGAGCAGGTGGCAGTTAAGTGTCTTGTTCAAGGGCACTTCAGTCATGTACTGCCAGCTCAGTGGATCAAACTGGCCACCTTCTGGTCACAAGGCTGCTTCCCTAACCTCCAGCCCACGACTGCCACCAAAATTGAGTTATGTGTTTTTTGTGTATTTGTCTGTTTTTCTGGGCAGCGATGATATGCACTCTTAAACCTGATTGGTACAGATCCTATAAACTTTTAAAGGGAACATATTCAATATTTATTGTATAACTGAATCATTAAGATGTAATCAAAGTCATTCTCCAAAGCACTTTAGTGTTAAGATGATCTTTAACTGGTAAAGAGAGCATTCACAGTGATGCTCAGTGGGAAACCCAGTCCAGAGTGATTCAATGTGTTCTTTTCTTGGCCCACAGTGTTGATGAGAACCAGGGGTCAACCATAGGATAGCCATTTGTTTACTATGCAAATTGAAACTGCTGATAGCAGTAAATTTGTGGTAAAACTGAAAAAATACATTTTCTTTGGGGAAACAGGTGCCAGAAAGGTCTGCTACCATAAATGGTTCATTTCAGTGGATGTATTTTGCTTAAGAGAGATATTTCTAGAAATGATGTGTGAGTTGAACCTTTTTAAACTAATGTAAAGGTTCTAGGAAGAATCTATAAGTTGGTAAAGAATTTCAATAGGAAGTGGAGATTCTTTCAGTGTTTAAAAGGTTCTTCACATTGTTAGTGGGACAAATTTGATCATTAATCCTGATTCATTAATTGGATTAAAGGTGCCATATAAGTATAATTCACTTACTTATTTACTTATAAATCTCCCTGCAAGCAGGGAACCAAAAGTGGTTCTTCAGTGGCACTGCTCAAAAGAAAACCCCCCTTTTTTTACCAGAGTAGAACACCCTGCATCCACCTCTCTGCCATGAATGAATTTTAAAATATGTATTAGGTCAAAAATTAATCTCAAAATTATTGTAAAACAATGTCTCAGACATGTGGAAGTGTATGAGCATTCCAGCTTTCTGTGAGGAGGATATTAGAAAGATTTCTCAAGACATCTGGTTCCTACAGCGCACCGGAGGTAAAAAACAGAATTAATACAAGTGAATGTTTTGCAGTAAGTATGCATGTTTTCTTTTATTTGTGGTCATGATTTCTTACATCGTTCACTTGTCTTCTTTTAATCATGCACGTTTTCTTTACTTCATGGGTAAGTTTTTTTAATTCATGATCACGATTTTCTTATTCGTTCTCTCGTTTTCTTTTAATCGTGGTCATGTTTTATTTTTAACTGAACTTACTTGTTTTTTTATTTGGGCGCAAACAACATAAATGTAGTAGATACAGGCTGCTAACAGCTCTCTGACAGTTTTGGTGTATTAGATTGATGAGATAATGGACGGAGACACTCATCTGGTCTGATTTTGATTTGGGGAGGTTATGAGGTCACTGCAGCTCCTTTTCTCAGCAAACAGCCCCACAGTATTTCTGCTCCTGAGTCAGCGTTAGAGACCATCTCACAATTACAGGAAGAAATAATCAGCGTTTCAACATCCTCACATTAATACACAGATCAGGCATAACATTATGACCACCTCCTTGTTTCTGTCCATTTTATCAGCTCCACTTACTATACAGGTGCACTTTGTAGTTCTACAGTTACAGACTGTAGTCCATCTGTTTCTCTGATACTTTATTAGCCCCCTTTTACACTGTTCTTCAGTGGTCAGGACCCCCATAGACCCTCACAGAGCAGGGACTATTTGAGTGGTGGATCATTCTCAGCACTGCAGTAACACTGGCATGGTGGTGGTGTGTTAATGTGTTAACACTGTGTCCACTCTTGCTCTGTCAGTCCACCTTGCAGATGTAAAGTCAGAGACGACAGGCTGATCTGAAGCAGCAACAAGGTGGACTGACAAGTTTGTGTTGGTCATTCTCTAGTCCTTCATCAGTGGTCACAGGTCACTGCCCACAGGACACTGTTGGCTGGATATTTTTGGTTGGTGGACTATTCTCAGTCCAACAGTGATACTGAGGTGTTTACAAACTCCAGCAGCACTGCTGTGTCTGATCCACTTAGACCAGCACAATACACACTAACACGCCATCACCTTGTCAGTGTTGCTGCAGTGCTGAGAATGATCCACCACCCAAATAGTATCTGCTCTGTGAGGGTCCATGAGGGTCCTGACCACTGAAGAACAGGGTAAAAGGGGACTAAAAAAGTATCAGAGAAACAGATGGACTACAGTCTGTAATTGTAGAACTATTAAGTGCACCTATACAGTAAGTGGAGCTGATAAAATGGACAATGAGTGTAGAAACAAGGAGGTGGTCATGATGTTATGCCTGATCGGTGTATGTCTACATCTAATCCATCTATTAAGCTCTCTCGCCATTTAACCTCATCCTACATTAATGTTTCTGTGTGTGTTTGAGTTTGTTGAAAAGTTGACTTGGACTTGATGATTTAAGAAATCGTAACCACGAATAAAAGAAAATGTGTAAAACATTCACAAAAAAAAAATTATTTTGTTTTTTACCTCTGTCCCCTCCGGGGCTCCGTAGGTTCCTGCTATCACTGCTGTGAATTATTCTGACTTGTTCATTTCATTATATAAGAAAATATTCGAACAATTCCTGTGGTTTTAACACCCAGGCTTAGTTTGGTATGCCTGTGTCTCACTTCATTGAGCTCTGTGTCCTCCTTTCCTCCATCCTTGTGTCCGCGTAGAGGCATCAGAAGGGCCTGCTTGATCTTCATGGCCAGGCTGACCACAGACTTGGGGCTGGGAACAAGATTAAAAGGCACAGGCAAAGTCCCCCCTTCCTCGAAGTATGAGAACCAAAGCTTTGCTCTGGCAAACTTCCACTCCACATCTGCATCATCCTGTCAGCCAAAACGGAGGACTAGTTTAGAGATGTGGTCTGCAATGTGTACAGATGCACTTACTGTAAAATCAGTAACTGAAATGGTGATTAAATGTTACGTTACTGGCAAGTTGATCTATCTTAGTCACGGCTGGCCAGTGGGAGAAGCTTGGTGGTTACAGCACAACAGAGTGAACAGCATTCTCACTTCATATAAATAAATATGCTGACAATTTATATTAAAATCAATCAATCATACTGGATAGTATACTAAGAAGACTATAATACTACAAAAAAACATTAAATATTCTGTCCTATTCTGTGCTCTGTACTTTTCCTATTTTTGGGGCCTAAAATAACAAAATCCCCAGATGGCAGGTAAAACAGATTAGGATTAAACTGCTGTGAATTGATGACCAACTTTCAAATTGACCATCAAAGCTTTTTGTCAATAAAATATGACATTTTTAGAAATATTTCATACAGCAAAAAAAAAACTGCTGGAGTTTTTAAACACGGTGTCCACTCACTGTCTACTCTATTAGACACTCCTACCTTGTCAGTCCACCTTGTAGATGTAGAGTCAGTGTCAATAGCTCATCTGCTGCTGCACAGTTTGTGTTGGTCATCCTCTAGTCCTTCATCAGTGGTCACAGGATGCTGCCCACAGGGCACTGTTGGCTGGATATGTTTGGTTGGTGGACTATTCTCAGTCCAGCAGGGACACTGAGGTGTTTAAAAACTCCAGCAGCACTGCTGTGTCTGATCCACTCAGACCAGCGCAACACACACTAACACAACACCACCACATCAGTGTTACTGCAGTGCTAAGAATGATCCACCAATGATCTGCTCTGTTAGGGTTCATGGGGATCTGACTACTGAAGAACAGGGTAAAAGGGGCTAACAAAGTATCAGAGAAACAGATGGACTACAGTCTGTAACTGTAGAACTAAAAAGTGCACCTATATAGTAAGTGGAGCTGATAAAATGGACAGTGAGTGTAGAATCAAGGAGGTGGTCATATTGTTTTGCCTGATTGGTGCAAGTGCATTGTAATTATGCACAGCTCATTATCTATTAATTTAAAAGGCATCATAATGAATGTTGACATTAGTGGTACTATGGTATGCTGATAAGTAACTAAAAACTTAGCTGCAGATCATAAGTAGAGCATTCTGAAGCGTTTTTAGAATTCATAAATATGCTTACAATGGATCGCTACCAAGTTGCAAGAGTTATAAGTGCATTTAGAGTGGATTTTAAATTCAGGCTTCAAAGAATGTGTTACCAAACCACAGTCGGTTTATGAGGAGCCTGGCCCGTTATATCAAAAACAGGACTGCTAAACAGCAGAGGGCATCCGTGAGTGTGTCCTCAATGAATGAGAGTAAATGGAGCGCAACGGCTAAAATCAAAAATTTTAAATTGTTTCTAATTACTTGTCCAGAAATTTCCTTTAATTTTAGAAAGTAGAAGGATGTATTTCACATAAAAAAGCAAACTCCCCTGTATGTTTCTTTTTTTCTACAGCAAACGGGTTTTGGGCAGGAGGACGCTGACATTACAGCTACTGAGTGCTGATTGTTGGTGAGCAGAGCAGCTCACTGGCTGTTCGTGTTTATTGACATCATGAACGTACATGAGGTGCGGCTTAAAACTCCTACAACTTTTTAACTAAGTTTAAAAGCTCTTAAAAATAAAACTGCAGTGTTGAAATGTTTTATGCTGCTCTGTCTTCAGGAAATGATTGCATTCTTTTACATAAAAAAATGTTTAAGCATTTCTAAACTATGATTTTGCTCAAATGCTCCATATCATCACATTCATTTTGGACTAGTTCGGGAGCGCCCTCTAGCGTTTGAGAAACCCGGAGGACATTGCAAATTCTTCTCTCTACAAGTTCTCTGACCAAACCTCTCTAAAGGTCAACTGGGTGTAAAATGTTTACATTATTGTTTTAATAATAAAGACATGCAGTGGAATAAACATTTACCATTGTTTTTTTTTTTTCAAGAATTATACTTAAATTATGTAGCCAAAAAAACATTTTGTCGCTGTCCATAGAAAAACAACTCTCTCTTAAATGATAGCTTTACAGGAGAGGGCAAAAACTTACCTTGAAAGTAAGGAGATTTTATTCAATGTAATTTTGGATGATTTCTATTGGTCTAATTGTCATTAATTTTTTGCACAGTCAACGTAAATGACAGCTGCTGAGCTCAAATTATGCAGAAAACTAAAAATGGCCAAGAAGATGGAGTTTTTATTTCTTATTTCTTTCTTTAAGACAGTGATGAATTAGGAACCTTTTTAGGAATGTTGTGGAACTGCTTGAGAAGGATCATGAGTTACTGACTGATACTTACCAGGAACTTTCAGTCTTACTGGGTTTTAAGGATTTAATGAGTTGGATAGTGTGTGTGTATGTGTGATCTTATAGTGCTATACTTGTGAGGACCCCATGTCCTCACTATGACAATATGAAATTTTCGCTCCAGTGAGGACATTTTGCTGCTCCTCACTTGAGCATGTTGTTTTCACCACAATTACTTTTTTAATTTGAAAACTAAAAGAGCAGAAAAATTGCCCTTTGGATAGTGAGGTTAAGGTTAGTGTAATATTATTCAGCTACAGTAACACAAAAACCAATAGAAACCTATGGGAGTCCTCATATGTATAGCAAGATAAACGTGTGTGTGTGTGTGTGTGTGTGTGTGTGTGTGTGTGTGTGCAGTCCAGATTACCTCAATTTCCTGAAACGAGCTGTTGATCATAGCAATGAGCATGTTGAGCAGGACAATCACCATGGTAACGTTGTATACTCCATACAGGACATAGCCAATGTTTTCGATGAACTTGTGCCCATTGTTAATGACCACAGATTTGACCTCAGAAAGTCCAAAAATAGCCCAGAATAGTGTTTTAAAGCTCTCTTCAACACTGGAGAGAGAAAATGAAGAGTCATTTATTCTGTGTGCCTTTACAAGAGTGAACTCTATAACAGGATTCTGCTGTTTGTCTCTCTCAAAGAAGATGATTCTAGTTATTTGTAAAAGAAAACACCTTGGAATGTGTGACCTTTATCCATCAGTAAATTTTACACCAACAGAGTGACTCGATTATCTGAAATGGTTAATGAGGATTTGCATGATGTTAAAATGCCAAAACTGTATTTATAAAACTTCTGTAAACTTCTGTCTGCTGTGCTATTACATATCTAGCCTCCTCTCTCCAGTCCACTTACTGTGAGTCATTCAATTTGCCAGACGCCCACTGGCAGTATGTCTTTGTGTCTCACTGCCAATGACTTTCTGATGTGTGCATCTATGTGACAAACTAAGGCATGACCATGCTAGGAAACCACCAAGGAAAACATTCATCAAAGTCTTGGTACTTGAAAATACCAGCAACTGGGTCAGTTTCTTCCTCAGCCTTCAGTTATCATTTCATGGCTGCTTAAGGGGTTGAAACAAACATGTACATTGCCTGTCAAAGTTTTGGGGACAAGTACCTTTTAAAATGTGTTTACTAATTGAGCAGGTTTTATTGGTCTTTTTGCAATAGCTTAACATATCTTACAATTTTTTCACAAAACCTAAGAAACAACTCTTCAAGGCCTTCTCGTCCAACATTAGTGCCTGACCTCACATTTGGTCAAAAATTCCCATAAACACACTCCTAAACCTTGTGGAAAGCCTTCCCAGAAAAGTTGAAGCTGTTACAGCTGTAAAGGGTGGGCCAACATCATATTAAACCCTATGGATTAAGAATAGGATATCACTCAATTTCATATACGTGTGAAGGCAGACAAGCAAATACTTTTGGCAATACAGTGTGTGTGTGTGTGTGTGTGTGTGTGTGTGTGTGTGTGTGTGTGTGTGGGTGGGTGGGTGTGTGTTAATTTACATTTCACCTACTGTCCCATATGTTTTTGGAATTTGGTTTATTAAAAAATTGAGAAACAAAACCCAGAGGTTACCTTAGATGTTAATCTCTGACTAACAGTGATATTAATCCCACAGCACCCCTATGGGATGTCCAGCCCAGTATGTTAGCACTAAGCTAAGGCTGGTACACATGAATGATATTTGGTTGCTGTAGATTAAACATAGACAACTGAAGACCCTTGATACAAGGGTATGTAAACTTATGACTGTCACATCAGGAATTTATTGATTAGTATAATACACAAATATTTCATGATAAATAGGTTAATTTGAGTGCTAAATAAAAGAAATTCCTCTGCCTACTTACGTTGTGAAGGCATTGTTCTGCTTTGCTCCAAGATAGTAGGAATAGAGGTTGAACATGCCGATCATGAAGGCCACGAACACCATGATGAAGATCACCATGAACTTGAATATGTCTTTAACAGTCCTGCCCAGGGAAATTTGCAATGGGCCAAAGCTTTCATTGGCTGGCAGGATGTATGCAATCCGGGAGAAGCTCAGCACCACAGCAATGGCATAGAGACCCTCTGAAATCAGCTGGGGGTCAGAAGGCACCCAGTAGACACGTGCTAAATAACAAACAAGACTCTGGTAAGTCAAATGTGATCAGTGTAGAAGTGTGGATCAAGTGAAGTAAGACAGGACACATATAAATATATATATATATATATATATATATATATATATATATGTATATGAAATTCAGATGAAGCCATTACACTGATTTGACGTGCCACAAGTAGGTTTGTGAAATTTCTGTCCTGTTAGAGCTACCCCAGTCAACTATAAGTGTGAATATTGTCAAATGAAAAGGTTCACGTTCAACAACAGAGAAGCTATTAAGTGGTAGACCACACAAACACAGAGCAGGACTGCCATTTGCTGTGTGTAAAAATCTCTTATTCTCTGTTTTATTACTCACTACAGAGTTCCCAACTACAAGCATGATCAGCACAAGAACTGAGTATCTGGAACTTAATGAAATGGGTTTCCATGGCTGAGATATTAAAATCTCTATCTGGCAGTTTGATGGATAAATCTGGGTTTGCTGGATGTCAGGATAACTCTACTTACAGGAAAGCACAGTACCAACAGTTTGGTGGGGGAGGGAAAATGGTCTGGTCTGTTTTTCAGGGTTTGGGCCCTTAGTTTTAGTAAAGGGTGATGTTAATGCTACAGCACACAAAGACCTTTTACACAGTCATATGCTTCCAACTTTGTGGCAACAGGTTAGAAAAGGCCCTTTCCTGTTCCAGCATGACTGAGCCCCAGTGCTCAAAGTGAACTCCATAAAGACTTTTGGTTTGATGAGTTTGGTGTGGAGGAACTCAAGTGATCTGTACAGAGGCCTGACCTCAACCCCACAACTTTCGGATACCCGCACAACACACACTAAAATGAATAATACCTGCTGAAGAACAAGGTAAAAAGGGGCAAAGAATTATGCTATATATATATATATATATATATATATATATATATATATATAAAACAAAACCCTGTATCTCCAATTTTGATGTTTTTAATCTTTTGACATAGTTTGGCAATACCTGTTACCCTTTATATTGTGTGTAAATTTCATGTTGAATGGACAAAAAGAAATGAACCAAAATGACTTGGGGAAAAAAAACTGCGCCAAATATATATATATATATATATATATATATATATATATATATATATATATATATATATGTATATATATATATATAGCCTGACTAGCTATAAATATAGCTTTTTGGGCTAAAGTACAGTCCTTAACACAGTTGGGTTCATTGTAACACAGGATTACAACTTGTAGCATTTGCACTCATGCCATAGGGATGTGTGAGCTATAGGGATGTGTGACAGACAGATATATATATATGTCTGTCACACATCCCTATAGCTGAGAGGTTTCCTTGGGACTCTCCTCTGAGAGATTGCATGACTCCTGACCCTCCAGCATGTTCCAATCACAGATCTGTAACACCTGTTGACCTCTCATTGCGTTTCACTTATGTTCTGTATTTTGACTTTGGCTGACCCTTTCTGGATTGTTTACACACACACACACACACACACACACACACATACACACACACACACACACACACACACACAATACTATATACGTATATAGTATTCAATTTGCCAGCTAATCCATGCCTCTCATGAACTCAAACAGGTATGTCACAGCAGGAGTCCAGCAGGTATCAAATGTTTTTGTACATAAGGAACAAATGTTTGTTCCCCAGTGTGGTCAAACTTACCCAGGCGGTAATACTCAATCTCGAAGGGCAATGTTATGTTCGAGAGGTCTGTGTATCGCTCGTCCACATAGCTCTGAGCAGCATAAGCATGCCAGAAAGCCATGAATCGAGCTATGAATGAGGTCACAAATATGGCCAGCATTCCGAAGTCCAGCAGGTTCCAAGGTTCCAGCAGATATTCTCGAGGGCCTTGGGACCAGATTTCCTTGCATTCAGCCCAGATCATTCCTTTGAGATGGAGAAACATGGCACATAAGAAGAATGACAAAAATTATTACAGCCTTTGAATGTACCCAAGGTCACTGTGCAAAGAGGTTTAGAGAAAAAACACATACACAAACAGCTGCTTATCAAAGAGAAATGTCAAATTAGACATTAGGGTGATATGCAATAAATGGAGTTTGACATTCTCAAGACAGTGGAGGGCTGGTAAATCTAATTTACCCTCATTCGAAAATGTCTCTGCTTCTTATACAGCTATAATGAAATGTAACTGCAATTTAATGCAATTGTACAAATCACACAAAGCATACAATTCCAAGACAAGCAATACATGAAATATTACCTGAAATATTCTTTTACATGAAATATTCTTGACCTTCTCCCATCTTTGCAAATTGCTCGCACCATTAAGGGAATTGAAACATTTATGATGTGATGAATATCTAAAATCTAAGAGCCTCTGCTGCCCTCTGTCCTTTTAGGCAAGGCTTTTCATGCAACCTGCTGGTATAACAGATGTTAGAAGGCTTGAGGAGTTATGGCTCCTCTGTGTTTTGCACTGTCCTTGACCTTGAGACAAAAGTTATTTAAGTCCAACAGTGTGGGAAATGTCCTCTAGCAAAGCAGGCTGTGGCGACAAGACAGAAAGCTTACAGAGGGGTGACCAGTTGGATGATCAAGACAGGCTGGTGTCTTCTGTCATTTAAATTTGAACATTTTACCTTTTAAAGCTTCATCTAAATTTTAAATTAAGAAGATCAATTCATGTCACAAGGAAAAAGACAGAAATCTGTATCTCTAGCACTGTATCTGTATCTATGAATATTTGGTTGTTTTATACTGTGGCTAAAAAATGAAAATTATTTCCTTTTTCATGGTCACTTTCAAGCAACTAGGCCTCATATTGACCTTTAATTTTTCTCCCTGTCAGTTCTCAATTCCATCTCTAGGGCCTACCAGCTCAAGTTTAATTTCTCAGCTAATTCTCATAAATGAATTAATAATATCAGGTGTTTACAGCAGGTACTCTGGAATAGTTATGACTTCTATAGTGTGACAGATTTGAATAACTTTATGTGCATTTTACTGAGAAAGTCCACAGAGCTATGGTATCCCAGGTGGTTGCTAAGGTGTTGCTAGACCACTGCTATTTTATTGAATCTGGTTGAAATAGTGACATTGCTATGGAATCCTAGATGGTTGCTGAAGTGTTGCTAGGCCACTGCTATGGTATTTCAGTTGATCGACAAGGTGTTATAAGGCTGTTCCTATGGTATGCCAGGTGGCTCTAAATTATTACCAAGCCTTTGTTATTGTGTCCCAGGTGGTTGCTAAGGTGTTGCTTGGCCATTGCAAAGGTATTCACGTGGTTGCTTTGTCAAGCCAACTTAATAAACCCAAATGGTCCACGAGAATTTCATCCATTCCTTGACAGCTCAAGAGCCAATGCCCATTTGATTTTAAAGTGCTCATTAGATTATAAAAACACATTCAAAATAGAAGAGTTCGATTTTGATTGAGCAATTTAGAAATTATTTCTGACCTATGACCCACGAAATAATCAGCATCTCCATCCAGGTGAATGGAGTGGTCTTCATCCGGAACAGCTGGGCAGGGTGGTCGTGGATAGTCATGTTTGGAAGGAGAGTCGTCCCCTCAAAGCGGTCAGCTGCATTCATGACCAGGAGACCCAAAAAGATGGTAAACGAGGCTGCATGGGCCACAAACTTTAGGAACGGGCCACGAATGATCTTCCCTAACTGCAAAGCACATAAACAGAGATAAAAATTATTCACATAAAATGACCATCATGGTGGAAAAAGTACATAGAGAGTGGACTTACTGGGGAATTCCAACGATTTTTACAATTTTAGCATATTTATATATGTAAACAAAGTCATTCAAAAAGGTTTGAAGTGAAATGCTCTGGTCTAGAGAAAACTGCAGAATCAGATTTGCTCAGTGATGATAGCAGACAAACATTTAATGCCTCTGAAAGCTCCCTCACAGAAAGCTGAAATGGTTATTAATATGCTGCTTGATGTCTGAGACACTGTCTGATGTTCATTTTGAGATTAGCTTTTGGCTTAAAACATACGTTTTATAATACCTTCACGACAGAGAAATACATGCAGGCCATTGTAAGGCAAAATATTCTACACCATTAAAAGTTTCCTTTTTCCAGATTTTTTAATATCTAATTATCATCAGCTCAGAGGGCATATATCTGTTCATGGGTCATTCTGGATAGTTAATGGCTATATTTTTGCTGTAGACATCGTGAAGTCCATAAGTTTCTCTACAATTAACCACTTTACATCAAGCCAATTTGAATGACTCTGTTTACATCTCATTGATGTAACTATGCAGACGTCTCCTTTAAGTAAAAGTATAGTTAGTGGAAGTCAAAAATATATGTTGGAAGTTATTCCTGTCTAACACTACTCCTAATCCTAACCTTAACCCTAAACCTGAATCTACTCCAAATCCTAAGAGTATTAATAGATTGAGCATTTCTGTGTAATCTATTATGAATTACCCAAATGGTCACTAGATGATCATGCGAATATGAAATGAATGAATATAAAACCAAGCTAATATGATGGATAAAAATCTCTAAAAAATAAAGCACCAAAATTACCTATATGTATTTCATTCAGAAAAAGTTCTGTAAGCTTTACAGTTTCTTCTGAAGTTTTTATACCGCATCAGCCATGCATAACTTTAAATCAGCATAACTGCCTGAGAGTTCAAAGTAAAATCCAGGGGGGTGGCTGTCAAAAAGTAAGACCAGGTTGACAATTTGAGATTTTTTTTTTCATGTAAACCTGAAAAATAAACATCAAAATGAATAATAAACATCCTAATTTTGAAAATTTTTAAAAGTAAAATGAATAATCAAAATATTCAGGAACTACTCAAGATTCTGCACTTTTTCTAGTTCAGCATTCAAACTTCAGCAAATTTGTGACATTGACCTTGATAACGCCTTTGTTAAAAAAAGGTCTGATTTTTATTTATTTATTATTATTCTATTCAGTTGTGTTCAGACGACTCTCAGGTAAATTTGATGTTCTCATTGGAGGCTTTTGCAACTTATGTATTCCATGCCAGCTTAAGATTAAGTTTTTATTAAAAAATATTTAAAATGGATGTTTCACTAAAATTGTCATGCTGATAATATAATTTGTCATTAAAAATGTAATACATTATAAATTACAATAGTGAAAATAGAAACAGAAGTACTATGTGTGTGCATATGGTCATACGGGTCGACCAGCAGTGGCCAAAATCGTAGTCTACAGTATGTTTCACAACATGTGAATAAAAATCGCTTCCCTGCAAAGTGTTCTTTCAGAAATTGGTTGTGAAGGACCTGCATTGACTTCTAGAAGAGTTTCTTGCTGGGAAGTGAAGCAGTTTTAATTCACAAGCTCCCTTGATAAAAAGTTAGTCACCATCTAAAACACGCAAGGTGATCTATAAAACGAGCTCATGAAATCAACTGCATTTTCAAATAAAAATATCTTGTTTTTTATACTTTATTATTTTTAACTTTTTTTGGCATCTGTTCTAATGGTACAGCATGTTTCTAAAACAAAAATGCACTTACTGCCAAGATAAAGCATTTTAAATAATGTTCTTAGGACAGGAGTGCCAAACTTTTTTCAAAAAAGGCCAGATCGTACTGTGTCAAAACACCGAGGGCGGAACTGTTATTCACAAATGATTCAAAATATTATGTTTTGTTAACTATACCAGCACATAGAATTTAAGCTTTCTGTGAGGTACTGTGTTTCCTATCACTGTATAAAAGATTCATGAGGCTTCTTTTATTGCTGGATTGTTCATTCAGAGCAGTGTGGATCGATAAGTGCTTATAATAAATAATTAAATTGTTTGAGTAACATATCATATTCCTATTCAAAGTGTTTACTTGTTGAAAAATATACTTTGTGAGATCAACTAAACAAAAACACATTCATTTTTGGTTTTGTTGGGTGATGTTCTTTACATCAAATAAATGCAGCATAGCCACGTTTTTGTTCAACCCTAAAGGGTTAATATTTACTGAATGACTGAATTTGCTTGGGTAAGAAATGATCCATGTCACCAAAATAGTCAGTTCTTAATGTTTAGTTACTTTATGTATGCAGTCTGGACTAAATGTACTTCAATAAATGAAGCTGCAGGTCTGTCAGCTGCCACCATCAGGCAAAAGCAAGAACTGCAACAAACTGGCTGGCGGCCACTTATAATAGTGTGTAAAACAGAAGCAGGGGGCCAATTGAACCCTGTCTGCGGACCTGATCATTTGACCCAGGGGCCGGACTTTGGACACCTCTGACTTAAGTGCTAAAGACTTTTGCACAATACTGTATATCACTGCTGTCGAAAGAAAACCTAGTATCTCCATTTTGGATGTTTTTCAGTTTTTGACATAATTTGAAAGTACCCATGGTCCTATATATTTTGTGTAAATTTCATGACAAACTGACCAACAGAAATGATCCAATATGACTTGGAAAAAAAGTCTGGTTCTATTAACTTACATTGAAAGTAAAGTTGCTTTTTTGTCATTTTAAAGATACAAGGTTTTCTTCCAACAACAGCGATATGCACTGATGGAGCTTCCTCATGACCCACTCATCCCTCGTATACTGACCCACTCCCACAGTTGGAAAACAACTGGTCTATGCTAGCACAGACTGACCTTGCTTGAGGGTGCTATCCAGTACAGCAGGGCCAGGATGGGCAGTCCAACGGCCACGCCGAACACCACTAGCAGCTTCACGGCTGTGGTCTGCTGCCGGAGCCCTGACAGATTTTCATACCAAATGGAGAGGAGCTGTTGCTGACAGTTTGGATGGGCTACAAACTGTGTGGGAAGCATTGGGACAGACAGACCACCATCAGAGAAAGAGTTCAGTACAATCCATGGAAAATGGCTACACTGGTGGTTGGTATTCATTTGTCTAGTTAAACCGAATGAATGCATTCATAAAACAGCTTTCAGGCCGAAGCTACCTAAGCATCCATTAACAAGATTGCTCCACCATATATTAGCCTCACCTTTTTAAGCTCATATTTGATGGCCAGCTTTAAGCGAATAAGACTCGGCCTCCCTGTCGAATCAAAGTTGTCGTTTAATTCGGTGTCTCCATTCAAAATGGCTTCCACCTCTTCTGTGTTCCGACACAAGTCCAAAAGCCCAACCACAAAGTCCTTGCATTGCATAGACAGCTTCTTATAATCATTCTGTGAATGATAATGAAGAGCATAACATTATAACGTTAAGACGGCACTCAGACCAATTGAACATTAACAAGAAGTCAACGCTTGTTTACTGGCATCCAGTTTAATCCATTTTTTTATGTTGGGGATATAGTGTGCACTCTTACACTAATGTATTATATAGGAAAAACCCTTCACACTCGTTGATTACAGTGTAAAGGACTGTAATCAGGTGAATATCCAATGTCCAAGAGCTGCAATAAAGCTGATCTAGCAGGAGAAAGACATTTCAGTTCAGTTCATTGTACAATTGAGCTGTAGACATTTAGTCATAACCTTTTGTTATTCTTAATAACAGTGGGAAACGGTTAAGGCCTTCAAGGCCTTCATAGAAGGCCTAATCAATTCTGGGAACAAAAAAATGAATAAAGAAAGAAAAGTCACATTTTTTGTTTACTTTTATTTAATAAAATTATCATTATTATTGTATTGAAACTCTAAAATAAAAGCATTACTAAAAATGTTAATTTCCATTTGGAAACAAAAGGGTTAAAATCTTGGATCAGCCAATGGAAAATTTTCTAATTAAGATTTATTTTGCGTGGGATCTGAGCAAATACAGCCAAGCAAGCTCCCTCATTATTTAGAATCTCAAGAGCTGAACAGAAGGCCTTATACATTAGATCAGAGGTCACTAATAGGCAGGCCCAGTCGCTGTCCTATGCAGGACCTATAATCGATAAACTATGGAGAATTATTCCATTTCGACAGGGTGTTCCTAGTTTAATCTGCGTTTAATTTTTCTAGCCTTTATGGTACCGATTTAGCAGCCTGGGAAACTCACAGACCAATCACATGTGTTGTACATATCACACATGACACTACTCAGCCAATCAGATCTGTGCATTACAATGAGCACTGAGACCTGAGTGAGTGATGCGCACACAGGGGAGGGACGAGGCGAGACGCAGCAGTCAGAGAAGAAAGTGAGTCAGGGGGAGGTCAGTTCACATGGCTTGATCTAAAAAGAGAAAACTGATAATAAATGTTGCTGAAATATCACTGAACTGTACTTTATTTGATTTGACATGCAGTTGTTGACTATATAAGATGTTGATACACCTACTAGGCTTCTTCAGTGAACAGTATATGGCACTGAATCATGATGCAAGTTGGACATGATTTTCCGGACCTTTGCTTGAGGAAATTTTCCTCAGGACCTCATTGAATTTAATTAAATGCCCCTGTATTAGATTAATCCTGCTTTTAAATGGTCTCTCTTTTATCAAACAAATAGGAGGCCTTGCAGGAACATCAGAAATCTTTATGTGGAATGTACAGGCAAAATTATGTTTTGCCAAGAAAAGGAGCAAACGTTCACCTACAAAAAGCAATGAGATAACAATGTACAACTGTAGAAAACTGTAAAATAAATGTAAAAATTTTTATAAATACATCCAATATATTAATGCTACTACATTTGAGTTCAACAACACCTTTAAAATGGGCCAAAAACCACAGCAACCATTTTGTAAGTTTTGTTTACTCACATAAACCACATGAACATGCATGTTAGGCAAAGTTGCTAAAAACTACCACCCAATATGTGCTTAAAGGCAGCAAAACAAATAACATACTTAGAAAGTAATTGAAATCGACCAGTGATAACTTGACTTATGATCGATGACCAATTTCTCAAGACAAACGCTCAAATCCCATTTCACCCCTTACCCCTACCACTTAGCCCTTAGCTCTCTCTTTCGCGTGTTCACGTCTAGGGATAATGTGTCCCAATCAGCCATGATGGCTGTTAGAGCAAATAAAGAAACCCAAATGTAAGTATTTTCTCTGTTAAACAAATTACAATAACTATCCAATTATCTTAGTTTAATGTCGTTATAATGTATGATGGTCGTTTTCTTCATAACAAGCATAAAACATTGCTAATAGCATGAAGCGCCAGAATGTAACTACTACACCATTTAAGGTGGAACGGGAAAATGAAAAATTCAATGCACGCACAACTGATACATGTAATCAAAATAAAATAAAATGTAAAGCTAGGTAGCTAAACATCCATGCATCCATCCATTTTCTAAGCCGCTTCTCCGTCAGGGTCGCGGGGGGGTGCTGGAGCCTATCCCAGCAGTATTCAGGCGGAAGGGAGGATCGAACCCAGGCCCTCCTTGCTGTGAGGCGACAGCACTACCCGCCACGCTACCATGCAGCCCAGTTAGCTAAACAGCTGTTCCCAAAAGATTTAGGTGGGCTGTGAGTTTTTCTACTAATGCCTAGTTCACACCACACAATTTTAGCCTGGTTTTTCAGTCGCCGACTGTTTTTTGTAGATCGCCGACAGAAACCTGTGGTCGGAGGTAAATCGGCGATCACTTGGCGCTCGCTCAGTCGTGTAGTGTGAACGGCTGAAACATGCTCGCCGAGCCGTCGCCGAGTGGTCGCCGACTAATCGCAGACACCTGGCAAATATCTAGCATGTTTAATATCTAGCCCAGTCGGCGACTGTGAGTCAACAGCAGTGTCTAGCTACAGCCAATGGGAATCCTAACCCTAACCGCGTTACCATTGAAGATCTCTCTGCGCGACAGTCGAGGAGTACACAAACAGAAAAATGGCTAAAAGAGGTTCTCACTCTACTTGGACACAAAAAATGGAGGAACAGTTGATAGAGCTTTGGCAAGAGTCACTACAAGTCTCACTACAAATCAGCGCAGTGACAACTCGGATTGCTTGTTTTTTGATGTCCATTTTGGAAATGACCTATCTTCTACGTGGTATTGCTAGTTCTCACGAGAGTTTAGTTTTCGTGTGTTCTCGTGTTTTTGGACAGCAGTCAGATGAGTCGGCGATTCCCCAGGGTGAAAGTCGTTTAATTCATGAGCCTGTGTCGCTGATCAGTCATGTAGTGTGAAAGCCACAACAACTGAAAGACTTGCGATTACAGCACAACCAGTCATGTAGTGTGAACAGCACAAAAACCTGACGACTGAAAAAGTCGTGTAGTGTGAACCAGGCATAAGCCACATTATTGACCCCCATTCACACACTCAGGTAAGAAGAGGGAATGGAGGAGAGCAATCCATGTCCAGGATTTTTTGAAATGCAAATTTTTGAGAAAAAAATGCATCACTCCCATATGTGAAATCACCAATTTGCAATATGAATAAATGTAACTTTACAGTGCCAGTTATAGTGTAATAGTGATGTGCTGAATCAGATGCTGGGACACCACTGGGTTTGTCCTAAAGTGTGGACAGTACTCATTTTGTCTAGTTAATGCTTCTGTAATACTGTTTTCTTATCTGGAGTGAGGATAAGATTATGAAGTTAGGAACTGCTTTTCTGTAATAGCTATTGTCCTAAATTCAATCCTAACTCAATGTCACAATTGGCCCCTCCCAGTTCTCCATGTGCGTTTTTTTACCTCTGGTCTTGTCCATGTGTTTCCTTGTTTTGATTCTTCCCTGTTCTGCCCCCTTGTTTCTAGACTCTGCCCTTGACTGTTTTCACCTGTGTCTTGTTAACCCTTGTTGTTCTTGTATTTAAGCCCTGTGTTTTCCCTTGTTAGTGGCTGGTCTTTGTATGTTGTTATTTCTTCTGGCGTCTGTTGTGTGTCTAGTCTGTGTTCCTTTTCGTAATGTCTGTCCATCGATCTCTCGTTGTTGGCTCTTTGACCCTGGACTGTTTAGACTCTGATTATGGATTTGGCCCTAATAAATCTTGCTTCTTTCAGCGCATGCATCCGCCTCATCATCGCTCCCCCGCGATACAGAAAGACCAGCCTACCAAGGATGCAGCGAGAGAGCGAGACTCTGGTATGTGGTTGTTCCGTTGGGACGCTCCCCCATGTTACACTCAATTTAGAGATGGTGACTAAACAAATAAGCCTTCAGAGTTAGGATGTTTCTGCAATACAACCTCTGGACTCTTTACATAGAAAATAAAATATTTGGTTATGTCAGTCACAAACTTCAAATAAAAATTCCTAAAATATTTTAACAAGTTTCAAATGTTCATGTTTAATATAGAACTGCCAAAAGATGTTCATGCGCACCAGCTGCTAACATACAATTAGAAATATCACATGTTGCTAGCTGAAACGTTTTTGGACTAGACCAAAGGCCTAGCTCTAACACTCGGAGGTCGTTACTGCCAGATGCTTATGACAGATGCTACATCGAGTAAAATACAATTTCCATACACACTTTTACAGTTACTGTGGCTTCCAATCTCTTGTGGCCTGAAATGCGTACCTTACATGTAATAAACTAATACTGTTTAATTGTTGAACATTCTAAATACTATTTGCATTTTATCAGATCACATTTAGCATCTAAATGAAGAGTTTTAGCACATAACAGTATGGAAGCAGAAGTGTATTTATAACAAAGATCTGTCACCCATAATAATTCCACAGCACAAGATCTGAATACACTGCAATTTCATGTGATAATCAGCATGGCACTTCAAATTAATAACCTTAGAGAATTCAACATGGCAAAAGCCTCCTGCCATCTGTTCATGAAAAAAACTGCAATAAAATTCTGCTTTGCATTCAGAATTGAAAGCTGCACCACCCACATTTGGTCAAAGGCTACAGACTAGCTAGATACTGGGCAGGGTTGCATACACCCACGCCACTTCATGCTCTCCCCGCTGCAACAACTTCTAAACTTACCTGCACAGTTTCAACTTGTCCAAGTACTTAAATGTTGACTGTTATCTCCACCATAGCAACAGTAACAACAGTTAACAAACCTAGTTCTATGCACATTATCTGTAGATGGTTCATAGTATTCCTGAAATTCCACTAATCTGAGAAAAGAATAGATACCATTGGCTGTGTTTACATGCATTTTTGCCAATCTGATTAAACACATTCTGACTGAGGTGTTTATCCTCACACTACTCAACAATCTGATGGAAAATCTGTTTAAATGCTCACTACAAGTAATCCAATCCAAAACTACGCACATGCACAGAGAACCACTGAGTGTAGGCATTACCATGAAAACCATGAGTCCAGTCAGAGTGAGATGAGCAGCAGTGAGCAGTGCTTGTGTTTTAATAGCTTTAAAATGAAGTCAGACTCAGGAAAATGTCCTTCACATGTCCTTATTAAAGAAGGTTGAAGAGGAAGACGTCGTGTCCTGAGAAACATAAGCTGGACATCCATCCCACCGCCGTCTTTTAAAGATCAGAGCATAAACTTTGTCTCCTCTGCAGAGCAGTTTCTGCTCCACCATGTTGAACGGTATAAACTGTCACTATGACACGACACACATGATCAGAACGTACTTAAACTTTCCGACAGGGAATGTAATCAGATACAGGCGTTTACACGGATATTACTCCTTTATTTAACAGATTATTCACAGGATTACCCACCTCGTTAATCAGAGAAAAACTGTATTCTGAATGGCTTCAATCGGACTAGACTGTTCTGACTAAGGTTTATAGATGGACGGATCCTATTCTGATTGCGCTATTAGTCTATTAGCTATTAGATTATTAACGGATTAGTGGGCTGGATGTAAACATGGCTACTGTGTCATTGCTTAAATTATTTTATATTTCTTATATAACAGTAAGCTTAATCTGATTCATATTATTCCACTAAGCAATGGGTTGCTAAATAACCACTTGCTTTATGCTGCAGCTAGCAATTACTATTTCTACTAGATCTGCCTCCAGGAAAAAAAACAACAGCAAACATCCTATTCTGAATTTATCATTGACCCTAAGCAAACTTTTCAGTCAGCAGCTTAGAGCTTAATACAATTCAGTTTAGTTTTACCAACAGGATAGAACAAAATGGTATTGAGTTTAATCTGGCAAATGTGGAAAAAAAAGAGCTAATCTGATGTTGTGATGCTGTTATGGCTCTATCTGTAATGCAAAATCCTATGATTCCTTTGGCAGGAGGAATTGCAAACATTAAAGCACTTTCGATACAGTTTGGTGCTTCTTTGCTTTATTTTTTTCTTTGTTTTTCCTGCAGAACTTGACCAAGGCACAGCTGTGATGTTATTAGCAATAGCACACTTCCACTGTGTTCTGATGCTTACATACCATCTGGTTTGAGTAATTTGGTGAAATTAAGGAGTGAGTTAACACGGACCACATATTATCGGGGGCGGGGGGGGGGGGGGGGGGTTGGGGTTTCATGGCTATCCTCATGGCAGGGAAAACATTGCAGTAGTGGCGGTATTTACAAATAATTTTTAAAAATTTGTAAAAAAAAAAAATTGTAAAATTTACAAATCATTTTTTTATAATGTCTGATGTTACAAGGTCTTTGAGAAGTACCTGCTTGACTACAAAGGTAAGTTAAGGATTTAATGACGAGTTACCCAATGTGGTTAGCTATCATTAGCTGTCTAATCTTTGCTTCATTAGATTTGGAATAACACACTTTAGGTAAATACTTAATTATTGTTTGGTTGTATGCTGTGATTTTTTTTTTAAATTTTTTTCATTTGTGTAGTATAAACATTGTTTTGTACAGTGTCCAATGTTAACCAGCTGTTAATTACTGTAGTGTTCGATCAGTAATATTACTATATATAGTATAGCGCCATCCCCTCACAGCAAGAAAGGCCAGGGTTCGATTCCCTGACCGGGCACAGACCAAAGACAAGCAGTCATTATAATTGGACATGCTAGGTGTGTGTGTGAATGTATGTCTGTCTGTTTGCCCTGTGATGGACTGGTGACCTGTCCAGGGTGTATCCTGTAAGCTTCAGCTCCAGCGACCCAGAAGGATAAGCGGCTTAGAAGATGTGTATAATACTAATACTAATAGGAATATTCATTAACATCACTAAAACCACTAATATTAAGTGTAGAAAAGCATCAAAACATACCAATTAACACAGTCACTGCATACAGAGCCTGTGGTCCACAGAGTTCAATGGCTAATCTACCTATTGTAATCTAACTAACCACCAGTTTTAATTTTATTTATGGATGTCACATTATTTCTCCCCTGTCGCAGACAGCTTCTTCTTTAAATCTGTACCACTTTCCCATCCAGCAGCATCAGCAGGCTGAGTTGACTCAGTACCCAAGATTGTATAGTCCTCAAATGTAGGACTTCTTTTAGGCCCTTACCTTGAATTCTTTCTCTATATTGGCCAGCACAGCCAGCTCATTGCTTAGCTCCAGGGCAGTCAATACAGGATCTTCACTGGACAGTGACAGGTAGGCCGGGCTAGCCAGCCCTTTATAGGCATTGATGCGAGAACGGGAGTGACTGAAGGAGTCGTGCCTCTGGTGGTAGACGCAGGTGTTGCATTTGCAGAAGTAGTCATGGGGCCGCTCAATGCGAGCACCTTTCCGTAGCAGGATGTGTACAATCTCGTACTCATGGCAGTGAGAGGCCAGGATAATGGGTGTAATGTCATGGGAGAAACGTGTGCCATCCTCATCGTAGGCAAAGAAGTCATCACTTGTTTCTGTTTGGAGGGGGCTGTTGGTTAGTCTGGAAGCATCAACAAAGGCCTGGTGCGCCAATATGGCTTCCACTATTCGGATGTAGCCTTTGCTGATGGCCAGAAGCAGAGCATCCCCTATCCGGGCCAGGTTCTCCTTCTTCAGCAAAAGCTCTGTGACCTCCAAGTGCTCATTGGCGACTGCCAGCTGCAAAGCATTCTGGCCCATGTAGTCCACACAGTTGACATTAAGTTCCGGCAGCTCCTCCAGCATCCTACGGACAACAGGGATATTCCCATACTCAGCTGCCTCAAGAAAGCGCTCTTCTGTAAGGGACAGGCTGTTGCAACGAGCGCTGAACATATAGGCTGGTCCCCGCATGGCCAAGCGGCGGCTCTTAGCCAGCGCCTGCCTCTGGAAGACTCGTCTGTCAACATTGCTCCTCCTGTTAGGACAGATAAATAGAAAAGCCAATGGATCAATTGTAACAAAGGTCACAGTTCAAATCAGTCCCATTATTTAAGTCAGGGCAGTCGTTACTGTGACAGAGTAAATTAATGACTGCAATAATTGTCTAAGCTGCTAAAGTTCAATTGTCTCCAAGATGTCTCAATTTACGTGTGATCACCAATCAGATAGTAATGACTTAAATGCAATGGCCAAGAAACAAATTCACACAATTTCACTCTTAACCCAAACGTAGTTAATCGGCCAGTGCATGTTAAATGACTAATTTTGATTCTACTTATATAAAAAACATCTTTGGAACGATGCTACAGAATAACTACTTTAGATTCCCAAAAAAACATTTCTATATTTTAAACCTTTTGTATTTTAAAGCAGTGATTCTCAAGCTGACCCTCGGTTGAGCTGAAGCAAAATTATGGACTTCCTGTGGATGCCGATTAATCTTTTTTGTAGATTAGACATCTAAACATTTTTTAAAGGCATAATGTAACCGCTTTGTAAATGTATAAATGTTTTCACTAGAAATCTATGACCAATCCTTACAGTTAGGAACCGTTATATTTAAAATTAGAGTTTTACATTCATAATAAGCCTAAACAACTAAACTTCATTTTTTCAGTATTATTATCTAGTGTGTCTTCCCTTTGCCTTTTTTACAGCTTCCAGTCTTTTCAAGAGACTTGTTTGCAATTTGTCTAAGAAATCTGCTGGGATATTTTTCCACACCTGTAAAGTTCATTAATGAAATTGGTTACATGTTCTGTTTCATATGATCCAGTCCATGCTGTTAAATGCTGGACTCAGGGATGGCCAGTCTGTTATTCTAAAAATACTAGCAGCTTCTTTGTAGCTTCTACTTTTTGTCCATTTCCTTTACAGCAACAGTAACAGCTTCTTGACAGCTGTGCATCCTTTCAGACCCATAGAGTTGTCTTCTCACAGTGGAAGGATGGACAGAAACACCTGTGGATTTTGTGAGATGTGAAAACAGAGTGGCTTTTGATTTTCTCCAAACTCTTAAAGGTGAAGCACTGTTTATCTGATAGTGACAGTTTTGGTGGTCCATCAGGTCTTGAACAGTTGTCAAGAGTCCTGGTTTTTCTATATCAGAGACCTCCAGTATTTGGAAACTGCTGTTTATTTGCTTATTCTTCACTTACTTTCACCTTCTTTATTGCTGTTCTTGGAAGAAAACCTCATATTTCCAAAATGGTAACTTTACAGGAGCAGAAAAAACATATCTTACTTTTAATGTGTCATTGGAAGCAGACTTTGTTTCCAAGCAATTTTGTGTCGTTTCTTTTATGTAAAGAGCAACAGGCATTTCCAAATGACAAAAATGGAGATATGAGTTTTCCTTCTGAAAGCAGTGATACGGAAGTGGATTATTTTGCTTATATTATCGCCAGAGTAATATCTGTATATTTGACTATGAATTAAACAAATTACGGGTGGTACAGTACTGGACTTCTAAGTGAAACGTGGTAAAAGAGGGGGTTTAAGATAGCTGAATGTTTTTGCTTGACGATAGGTGATAGGCTTGTTGGAGGGGGAGGTGAAACACAACATCATTTTAGCCGCCCGCTGGGACACATACCCAAACATCAGTCAACATTTTTGAGGTGGTCAAAAAAGTCATTATATTTTGAAACCAAGAAATTTAGTATTTTATGTGACAAATATGATGAATTGTGCTTAACCTCTCCACCGGTGGTTCCAAAACGCACTGTCATATTCGTCATACAATTTTCATATTTCATAAGCTACATTCAAAAGGTGGGCATCCTATGAGGCTGTAACTGTCTTCTTTCCAGTCAAATAGACGGTGAAGTAATTTTAATGCCTTATAATAAAAGTAGCTGAACTCACAATTTTTTTTCTACTGAAAGTCAACCAATTTTTCCACAAATCTGGGCTATAAACTATAAACAGATGGCGTCTCTTCAGTGATCTGCTCTGTAAAAGTTCTTTGTATAAAATAATACAAAGAGCGTCTAAGATTTTTGGCTTTCAGCAGTAGATTGTAAGCATATAGTAATATGTGTGATCATAAAACACATTTTCTGTTCATTTGAGGGAAGCTTTTAGAAAAATAAATAAATAAATAAATTACAAATGTCAATTTGTTTCATGCAGTGAATAATTTGCCTTACGATTTGGTGATGCAAATTCAGATGGACAAACCAAACTACACCCCGGAGAATAAGAGGTTAATATGACCGAGGACATGAACATAAACAAGGAAAAAAGGTCCATTTGGATTTCAGGTTGGCTTTAATATCAGGAGTACCCGATGCTTTTAAGGCAATAGCACTAATGGACGAAAATTCGTCTTTTGGCTGAATCTGCACTAATTTGTCATTACCGACTGTTCTTATGAAATGACTGGGAGGTATGGATCTTTTCTCAGAACTGTTTCCTTCTTGGCTGATGTCTTGCGCACAGAAGAGACAGCATGGTGAAGGACAGTGACTCAGTGTCCACAGATTTCAGAGGCTGTTGGCGCAGAAGGGAAACGCTCCTGCTGGTTGAGTCACTGCTAATAACCTGCCCTGTGTCCAATTATCCACAAGCATTCTGGGTCCAAATGATGCCACAAATGTTCATCCTTCCATCACTGTGTCAGAAGTGTTGCATCTCTTTTCTGGAGTATTCTCAGCGGGGGGTTTGATTTCCCAAAAGCTTTCATATGCAGCATGTATATGAGAAGCTCACACACAGACCTTCAACAGGCAACATTACTGTTCGCTGAATGCTTTTATTCCTCAATAGAATGAAGGATCCATTCAATTGAAATCTGATGCAAGACATCATTTTCATTCAACTTTAACTATGCCTGCAGGACTTTTTGAAGCAGACATAAAAGCACAGAACACAAACATAAAATAAATAGTCTATAAACCATAAAAAACATATATGCATATGTAAATAACATATGAATTACACCAAGGGTTGCCGAACCGACAATCAATTATGAATGGAAAAATGAATCTGTGAATCGTTTAAGAAATTATTCAATTAGTTACTAAAATGACAGGACATGTTCGCGTCAAAAACAGAATAGCTGAAGGACATGTGGCCAAACACGAGAATGACCTTATTTAGATTGTCAGAATGAGGTGTTACTATTGCTTCCATCAGTCCAGCAGTCATGAAGCTGTGATTGATGGGCCCTCCTACTCAAACGCTGTCCTTGTTGATGAAAAGCATTCCTGACAACTGTTCCAAACACCAACCACAGTTAAGGCACATCATGAGGTTGCTTACAATTATAAATTACATTGTCATACGTTTCATGTCTGCATTATAATATCCATTTACATTTTTCTCCGAAGTGCATCCTTGCTGTGACCAGATTTTCCCATTTTATTTTCTCCCATAAAAGCACGTCAGCCCATATGTTGTTTGAGCTTGAGTTCCATTCGCCTGTTCCTTTACGAACTGACTGGCTTGGTTAGATGCTCATTGTTACCATTAGCATTGAGCAAACTGCTTGGCCAAATCATCACATATGCTTTAAACTGCATCAAGGGGTAAATTAATCTTAAATAGATGTGCTTATGTGGTGATATTGAGCGTGTATACATCCACTCAGTAATCTGATCATAAGCAGATCTCTGAAGTCCGATTACTCAAATGGTCATGTAAACACCACACTCCTATCTAGAAATCTGATAAAGAGGTTGGATTTTAGCTCAGTAATCAGATTTCTCAGTGAATGCGAATTCTTATTCTGATATCTATTGGATTTCTCAGTCTGCGCATGTGCGAGATCAGACGGTGGATGCCACACGATACTGATGGAGCAGCACAGAAAACATGACATGAAGGATTGAAATATTCTTCATCTTCTAGAGATGTATGTTCATATTTTCAGCAGCACGGTGTTTAAAAAAGCCGCTCATGAAGTTTGAGATTTACGCTATGTTTACGTCACGTCTTCTTCTGTGAGTTTATTGGCTGGTTGCAAAGATGAAATCTGATTACTGCCTGACTCATACAGACCAAGAGTTACAGATTAGTGACTTAATCTGATTTTCTGATTATTGAGTGCATGTAAACACACGGCCTCTGATGTCTACAGACTGAAACTTTAAAACAAATGTCGGTGTAGTAGCACTACAACAAACAGATAATGACATGGGGTGCTGAATGGGGTGATGTTGACGGCCAGCACATCTCACTGAGCATGAAGCAAATAAACAAGGAAAGCGATGGTGAGAGTGCTTTTCACCAGAACTGCAGAAGACAGAAACCATGGCTATATAATGACAGTTGGCACATACTGGGCAGGCCTGGCTGAAGTGAGCTCCTAATTGGGGAAAACAGAGCTTGGGTAGCTCAGTCAGCTTTGAGACGAAGACATGAGAGAACAAAACGAAAAACAACATACCTCCTTGTCATCATGCTGCCTTTTGAGAATACAGTTCACAAACCTTAACCCATAGTTTGTGATGGGTTTGAAAAGAAATGCTATCATTCCAGATGACGAGGTGCATTTATTTCCCTCTATTTCCCTTTAATGGTCCTTGGAAATCCCATATATGTCTGTACTCTTAACACCCATGTGTCAAACACACGTCAGACCGGACCCGTGACACAATCCCATCCGGCCACCCAAAAGTATTTTAATTTTCTATTAATATTAGCCCGTTTTACAATAGGCTGCACTACAGTCCCCAGCATGCACTGCAGTGTAAAGTGCGCTTTGACTCATACCCCAACAACAGTCTATGGGACCAATCATAATGTACCACTAAATGCACTAGCTGCATTTCAGCCGCAGTTCAACCAACAAATCGCTGCTTACAGATCAAAACCTTGTATCTCCATATTTGCTGTTTTTCAGTTTTTGACATAATTTGAAAATACATGATACCCTTTATATTGCGTATACATTTCGTGATGATTGGACCAAAAGAAATGGATCAAAATGACTTGGCAAAAATGGTTCCATTGACTTACATTAAAAGTAAAGTGGGTTTTTTACTTCTCCTGTAAAGTTACCATTTTGGAGATATGAGGTTTTCTTCCAACAACAGCGGTAAACACCTAACATCAACTCAGCTGCTCATAAACTTGCAGCAAAGAAAAGATGTCAGGTGTCTAGTTCAAGCAGATAGGTAGGTTTAAAAGACTGAGCTCCTGGGGACATTTTTATATTGAATATTTCAAATATTCATGTTATATTTCAAGGTCTATTATAAGTGTCTGTATTTTACTGTTGAGGTTTCTGCATATTTTGAATAAACAATGGCCAGTTTAGGTTATAACACAACATTAAATAAAAATGAAATAAGCGCACTTCAATCCGGGCAGTGCATGAAAGCACATCATTAAAAAAAGGAAAGGTCAGTTGTGGTCTGTTCACACACACACAATTGCCTGCTAAAGATGCTACATTTCATGCTATTGATTCCCTCGAGGACAGCTAACGAAGCAATAAGGTTTTGGACCACGTCTATAAATTGGTTTTCATTTCTGTGGCAATAAATGTCAGCTTTATTTCGTGTTGCCACTGTTATTGAGATGTGTGACTTTTCCAACCATATTCATTCTGAATATCTGCTGTGCAGCATCTTATGTAAGCAGAGTAAATAACACATTCAGTAAAGATACATTTTTTTTCACTTTCTTTATTTATTTTTTCTCCGTATTCTTGAAACAATAATTAAGAATGTTAAATCATTTAAAGAGTCTTAGCACATTTCATTGATTAAGGGCCAGTTTTTCAGACCCTAATTAAGCCCCTACTGGATCTTAGCAGCCTAGTAAATAAAATAAAGAAAATAAAAATAAAAACCACCGTAAAACACATTGCACTTCAGTTCAAGTCTAGGCTTAATCCATGTCTGTGAGACTGGCCCATAATATATTACATAAAACAATTCATTTTATACGTTTAATTTAGTTTGGACATATAATTGGACAATAATCTGCGTCTCTAACTGAACAAAGATATGATCAGGAAAGTAACTGTAAGAAATGTATATATGGTTGTAGAAAACATATTTTTTGATTCAAGGCAGGCAGTCTGTGGTCTGGCCAGCTGCATATCTCCTTAAAGATGTACACCAAGATTGCAGAAAATTATCTATTATTTATTCAACCAAAATCAAAATTTAGCTTTTCACGCATATTAACTGTAAAGAAGAAATATTGGTAATATTTTCCATGTTCTGCAGTAAATGAGTTTGTCATCCTCAGAGCCACATCTGGGCTGGGGGCCAAGGTGAGCACTCGGCTGTTATTGTGAGCCATATATGAGCCAGATCTGGCCCACACCTATCAAATATGCTCGCTTTACAGCGTGTGGGCCACATCTGGACCACAGCTATTAATCCTACTCATTTTACATTCGTGGTGCAGATCTAGACCACAGCAGGTAGTCCTACTCACTTTACAGTATACGGGCCAGAGCTTGGCCACATCTGTTACTCCTGTTCACTTTACAGTATACGGGCCAGAGCTAGGCCACATCTGTTAGTCCTACTCACTTTACAGTATATGGGCCAGAGCTAGGCCACATCTGTTAGTCCTGCTCACTGTACAGTATACGGGCCAGAGCTAGGCCACATCTGTTACTCCTGTTCACTTTACAGTATACGGGCCAGAGCTAGGCCACATCTGTTAGGCCTGCTCACTGTACAGTATACGGGCCAGAGCTAAGCCACATCTGTTAGTCCTGTTCACTTTACAGTATATGGGCCAGAGCTAGGCCACATCT
This sequence comes from Pygocentrus nattereri, assembly GCF_015220715.1. Classification (NCBI taxonomy): domain Eukaryota; kingdom Metazoa; phylum Chordata; class Actinopteri; order Characiformes; family Serrasalmidae; genus Pygocentrus; species Pygocentrus nattereri. Next base: position 35,161,455 of record NC_051217.1, on the reverse strand, counting down.
GTTAGGCCTGCTCACTGTACAGTATATGGGCCAGAGCTAGGCCACATCTGTTAGGCCTGCTCACTGTACAGTATACGGGCCAGAGCTAAGCCACATCTGTTACTCCTGTTCACTTTACAGTATACGGGCCAGAGCTAAGCCACATCTGTTAGTCCTGTTCACTTTACAGTATACGGGCCAGAGCTAGGCCACATCTGTTAGGCCTGCTCACTGTACAGTATACGGGCCAGAGCTTGGCCACATCTGTTAGTCCTGCTCACTGTACAGTATACGGGCCAGAGCTTGGCCACATCTGTTAGTCCTGCTCACTGTACAGTATACGGGCCAGAGCTAGGCCACATCTGTTAGTCCTGCTCACTGTACAGTATACGGGCCAGAGCTTGGCCACATCTGTTAGGCATGCTCACTGTACAGTATACGGGCCAGAGCTTGGCCACATCTGTTAGTCCTGCTCACTGTACAGTATACGGGCCAGAGCTAGGCCACATCTGTTAGTCCTGCTCACTGTACAGTATACGGGCCAGAGCTTGGCCACATCTGTTAGTCCTGTTCACTTTACAGTATACGGGCCAGAGCTTGGCCACATCTGTTAGTCCTGTTCACTTTACAGTATACGGGCCAGAGCTAGGCCACATCTGTTAGTCCTGCTCACTGTACAGTATACGGGCCAGAGCTAGGCCACATCTGTTAGTCCTGCTCACTGTACAGTTATCATTACAATGAGTACAGAAAGAGCCACAGGAAACAAATATAAGCGCAATATAGTAACAGATTGGCCTCTGTATACTCTTCAGTTTAAAAAACATTGTTTGAGAAGGAGAAAGCCTTGTGCTTATTCTCATGTAGATTTAGCTTTATTAAGATGACCAGGCACTGTTGAAGGGACTAGCATTCTTGAATGATTTGGACTACTATGGACCATATGTACTGATTATTTTAACAAGTTACAGTCAGTCCTCTGACAGTTGGGAGCCGCTGTGCTCCTGAAATGTAGTTTATTGCTCTTGTGCCTATTAGTGTGAGGGAGGTGAGGGACTGAGCTCTCCACAACAGCCACGATGGATGGACAGAATTAAGCTGAAGCTGACTTCCTATTTGCCAGCTTTCTTTTCCAAATTTCCCTGTTCCACCTTAAATGTTACAGCAGTTACATTCTGGCGCCTCAGTTACAATGTAACTGCTGCACCATTTAAGGTGGAACGGGACAATTGACTTGTACAGCTTCGTATGGACAGACGTGTGACATCAAATACAGGACACGGTTTTAATGATATCATGAATTGTGGCAAAAAAGGTCGTTATTTTTAATCCTATCATACCTAACTAGACTAGACTGAAAAAATAGCCGTTATTTTTAATCCTAGACTAGGATTAAAACTAGACTAGACTGAGGAAATAATACTCCGTGAGGAAAAAGAACTTACCTCAGGTAGTACCCTTGGTAAACTGAGTTTCCCTCCTCACATTCGGTGTTCATTGGTCGGTGGTCTTCATTCACGCTGCTTGTTCGGGCAGAAGTTTCTGAGGCGCAGTGGTCAGTGCAGACCGGTCTCCTCATGACTTGGTGGTCACCTTCAGTTAAAGCTCATCCAGCCGCGTTACTGTTTCCTCCACCCGCATTCGGACAAATCCCACCTCCTGCGCGAGGACCGGCAGCTCCTGTGTCAGGACTGGCTAGGGGTTCATATTGACACGCTGTCCACCAATCCTGAGCCTGACATGCTGACCAATCATAGCAATCATAGAGGCGGGGTTTTCCGGAAGACGGGTGGGAAAATTAATGCATAACATACATATGAATACATCGGTCCAGGTGGAAGAGCACGTGTAAGTGATTGGAAGATTTCATCCTTTCTTACTTATTTTTATATGAATGTGCAGCAAATGAGAATAATTCCTTTGCTTGCCGACCAAATTTATTCAGCTTTACTCTGGTTGCCAGTTATGGGCGGCTGACCAAACAACAGTGAACTCATCACTAATTGCTTTGATGAGGAAGAATTAGGAAACAATCATGTGTAAAAGCTTTTGACAGGGTCGGATTACAGGGGATTTTTCAAAATTCCTGCAATACCCAATCATCTAGTGAAACTGGAGTCAGAACTGCTCACAGTGTTGATGATAGGAACCAGACATCTGAAATGTTCAGTGCCTCTAAAAGCTACTTCAGACAAAGTTTAATACAGTTTTATATATCACTGGTGTCAGAGCAAAACCTAGTATCTCCTAATTTTATTTTTAATGTAAGTCAATGGAACCAGAATTTTCTCCTAGTCATTTGGGGCTGTTTCTGTTGGTCCATTTATCACTAAATTCACACCCAATGTAAATGGCAACAGACACTTTTAAAATACTAAAAACAACAAAAATAGAGGTTTTCTTCCAACAACTGTTTATATATATATATATATATATATATATATATATATATATATATATATATATTTATACACACAACCCCAATTCCAATGAAGTTGGTACATTGTATAAAACATAAATAAAAACAGAATATGATGATCTGCAAATCCTTTTCAACCTATATTCAATCGAATACACTACAAAGACAAGATATTTAATGTTTAAATGGATAAACTTTATTGTTTTTTGCAAATATTCACTCATTTTGAAGTTGATGCCTGCAACGCGCTCCAAAGAAGTTGGGACAGGGGCATGTTTACCACTGTGTTACATCACCTTTTAACAACAATCAGTAAGAACTGGGAACTGAGGGACACTAATTGTTGAAGCTTTGTAGGTGGAATTCTTTCCCATTCTTGCTTGATGTACAACTTCAGTTGCTCAACAGTCCGGGGGTCTCTGTTGTCGTATTTTGCGCTTCATAATGCGCCACACATTTTCAATGGGAGACTGGTCTGGACCGCAGGCAGGCCAGTCTAGTACCCACACTCTTTTACTATGAAGCCATGCTGTTGTAACACATGCAGAATGTGGCTTGGCATTGTCTTGCTGAAATAAGCAGGGACATCCCTGAAAAAGACTTCGCTTGGATGGCAGCAGATGTTGCTCAAAAACCATGTACCTTTCAGCATTAATGGGGCCTTCACAGATGTGCAAGTTACCCATGCCATGGGTACTAACACACCCCCATACACTCAGAGATGCTGGCTTTTGAACCTTGTGCTGAAAACAATTCAGACAGTCCTTTTCCTCTTTGGCTCAGAGGACACAATGTCCATGATTTCCAAAAACAATTTGAAATGTGGACTCGTCAGACCACAGGACACTTTTCCACTTTGCGTCAATCATCTCAGATGAGCTCGGGCCCAGAGAAGCCGGCGGCGTTTCTGGGTGTTGTTGATATGGCTTTCACTTTGCATGGCAGGGTTTTAACTTGCACTTGTAGATGGAGCGACGAACTATGTTCACTGACAGTGGTTTTCTGACGTGTTCCTGAGCCCATGTGGTAATATCCGTTACAGAATGATGACGGTTTTTAATGCAGTGCTGCCTGAGGGATCAAAGGTCACGGGCATTCAATGTTGGTTTTCTGCCTTGCCACTTACTTGCAGAGATTTCTCCAGATTCTCTGAATCTTTTGATGATGTTATGGACTGTAGATGATGAAACATTGCACATTGAGAAACGTTGTTCTTAAACTGTTGGACTATTTGCTCACACAGTTGTTCACAAAGTGGTGAACCTCGCCCCGTCCTTGCTGACTGACTGAGCCTTTCAGGAATGCTCCCTTTATACTCAATCATGACACTCACCTGTTTCCAATTAACCTGTTCACCTGTGGAATGTTCCAAACAGGTGTTTTTGAGCATTCCTCAACTTTCCCAGTCTTTTGTTGCCTCTGTCCCAACTTCTTTGGAATGTGTTGCAGGCATCAAATAAAAAAAAAATGAATATTTGCAAAAAACAATAAAGTTTATCCGTTTGAACATTAAATATCTTGTCTTTGTAGTGTATTCAATTGAATATAGGTTGAAAAGGATTTGCAAATCATCGTATTCTGTTTTTATTTATGTTTTACACAACGTCCCAACTTCATTGGAATTGAGGTTGTGTGTATATATATATATGTATATGTATATGTATATATATATATATATATATATATATATATATATATATATACACTGCTCAAAAAAATAAAGGGAACACTTAAACAACACAATATGACTCCAAGTAAATCAAACTTCTGTGAAATCAAACTGTCCACTTAGGAAGCAACACTGACTGATGATCAATTTCACAGCTGTTGTGCAAATGGAATAGACAACAGGTGGAAATTATTGGCAATTAGCAAGACACACTTAATGAAGGAGTGGTTCTGCAGGTGGGGACCACAGAGCACTTCTCAGTACCTTTCTGCTTTCTGGCTGATGTTTTGGTCACTTTTGAATGTTGGTGGTGCTTTCACACTCGTGGTAGCATGAGACGGACTCTACAACCCACACAAGTGGCTCAGGTAGTGCAGCTCATCCAGAATGGCACATCAATGCAAGCTGTGGCAAGAAGGTTTGCTGTGTCTGTCAGCGTAGTGTCCAGAGCCTGGAGGCGCTACCAGGAGACAGGCCCGTACACCAGGAGACGTGGAGGAGGCTGTAGGAGGGCAACAACCCAGCAGCAGGACCGCTACCTCCGCATTTGTGCAAGTAGGAACAGGAGGAGCACTGCCAGAGCCCTGCAAAATGATCTCCAGCAGGCCACAAATGTGCATGTGTCTGCACAAACGGTTAGAAACCCACTCCATGAGGATGGCATGAGGGCCCGATGTCCATGGGGGTTGTGCTTACAGCCCAACACCATGCAGGACGCTTGGCATTTGCCAGAGAAACCCAGGATTGGCAAATTCGCCACTGGCATGCTGTGCTCTTCACAGATGAAAGCAGTTTCACACTGAGCACATGTGACAGACGTGACAGAGTCTGGAGTCACCGTGGAGAGCGATTTGCTGCCTGCAACATCCTTCAGCATGACCGGTTTGGCAGTGGGTCAGTAATGGTGTGGGGTGGCATTTCTTTGGAGGGCCGCACAGCCCTCCATGTGCTCGCCAGAGGTAGCTTGACTGCCATTAGGTACCGAGATGAGATCCTCAGACCCCTTGTGAGACCATATGCTGGTGCGGTTGGTCCTGGGTTCCTCCTAATGCAGGACAATGTTAGACCTGGCTGAAGTGTGTCAGCAGTTCCTGCAAGATGAAGGCATTGAAGCTATGGACTGGCCCGCCCGTTCCCCAGACCTGAATCTGATTGAGCACATCTGGGACATCATGTCTCGCTCCATCCACCAACGCCACGTTGCACCACAGACTGTCCAGGAGTTGGCGGATGCTTTAGTCCAGGTCTGGGAGGAGATCCCTCAGGAGACCATCCATCACCTCATCAGGAGCATGCCCAGGCATTGCAGGGAGGTCATACAGGCACATGGAGGCCACACACAATCCTGAGCCTCATTTTGACTTGTTTTAAGGACATCACATCAAAGTTGGATCAGCCTGTCGTGTGTTTTTCCACTTTAATTTTGTGTGTGACTCCAAATCCAGGCCTCCATTGGTTAATAAATTTGATTTCCATTGATGATTTTTGTGTGATTTTGTTGTCAGCACATTCAACTTTGTACAGAACAAAGTATTCAATGAGAATATTTCATTCATTCAGATCTAGGATGTGTTATTTGAGTGTTCCCTTTATTTTTTTGAGCAGTGTGTATATATATATATATATATATATATATATATATATATATACACTACTGCTTATATATATATATATATATATATATATATATATAAAGCAGTAGTGTATATACATTATATTATATACATAGTATATATTATATATATATTATATATATATATACACTACTGCTTATATATATATATATATATATATATATATATATATATATAAAGCAGTAGTGTATATACATTATATTATATATTATATATATATATATATATATATATATATATACACTACTGCTTATATATATATATATATATATATATATATATATATATATATAAAAAGCAGTAGTGTATATACATTATATTATATACATAGTATATATTATATATATATATATACACTACTGCTTATATATATATATATATATATATATATATATATATATATATATAAATATAAAAACCAGTAGTGTGTATATATATATATATATATATATATATATATATATATAATGTATATACACTACTGCTTTTTTTGCCTTTATTATTTTAATAATAATAACTTTTATTTCGACAAGCCACAAGGTAGGGCACGACACACATGGTGGGTCCAGGGTCCAGTTCAGGACAAGCACTGCCAGCTGCCCACTCCTTGGCACTCCTGCCCACTCCTTGGGGCCGTGTCTATGGCACAGCAGCTCTATGGCGTACCATGCTCCAGGTGCGCCGTCCTACTCTGGTCCTGGCGGGCAGCCGAACAACAGCTCTGCAAATGTCCTCTTCATCGGTGCAGCAGAGCAGAGAGACTGAGCTCTGCACCCTCCTCTTGGACACAATGGAACACTTCCCAGCTTGCAGCATCAAGTCCAGTGCTACCATGGTGCTCTTTATCATCTTTTGCATTGTCAATACCAGGAAAGGTCCTGCTCATGAGTGCCGCTTATCCCCTTGTGGATCAATCCATCAGTGTTCGGAGGTGGCAGGCGTAGCGCTCAGTAACCCTTTCCACCATGCTTCTTTACCATTTGCTTTTGAATTGATGCACCACTCCGCTTCACGCTGTCCCACTTCCAACACCAATGTCTTGTCAGCATTGAAGAACACACAAAAACATAGCACGTACAGGCATTAACACTAGCAGCAGCGTGGCCTGTGGTGGACACGACAGTATGTTTACTGGTTATTTTAGACAGCAAATAAAACAGCACTTTCTGCGTTGTAAACAGTGTGACCCCTGGTTAATTTTTAGACTGTTGTTAAAATCTGAATTCTCTACACCACACTCCACATCAGACAACCCTAAGTGACTGAATTCTGCAGAAAATTTAAGAATTTGTGTAATTCCCAATAAGAAATCCACTTTCTGCACAAACTTTTGCAGGTCTTTTTCAACCACACACATATACTCACACCTCACCTGCCTGCACTTTACATTACATTTCACCACTGATTTTACACAAAGAGCAACAAACGGAAGTCTTCGATCATTTGTAGTGCCTGTTCAGGCTGATTAAAGTTTTTATTTTTTAATTAATATCTTTAAAGATGTTACAGTGTACTTAGGAAACACAGACACTGCACTATAGAGTAAAAAATTACAATTAATTTTTTTCAGGTGAAGTCAAATAAAAATTTGTGGGGCAGTTGTGGGCTGGAGGTTAGGGAACCAGCCCTATGACCGGAAGGTTGCCGGTTTAATCCCCTTGGCTGACAGTCCATGACTGAAAATGCTCTTGAGCAAGGCACCTAACCCCCAATTGCCCCCTGGGCTCTGTGGATAGGGCTGGCCACTGCTCTGGGCAAGTGTGCTCACTGCCCCCTAGTGTTTGTTCACCAGTGTGCATGCATGTGGGTGTTTCACTGCATGGATGGGTTAAATGCAGAGTTCTAATTACACAGTGACAAATGGTTCTTATTTCTATCCTAAAATATGGTTGCATTTCCAGCTATTAGCATTTCATTATTTTTATTTGGCACAATAGTAAAAAGGTGCCTTTGTAATTTGGCATATAAATGTATTTTTGCAATTTCCTTAAAGCAGAGGTTAGATTTACACAGCAGAGGCACACTGTTTTAATAATAATTTACCGCTTATAATCTAGGCATTATGATATCCAACAGCTTTATCAGATATTGCATTTTATGTTCATATCATGCAGCCTTACTGGAAAGCACTATGCCTGCAGTGGAGTCTCTGGCTCTGGCATCATACTCTGACCCAGTGGCTATGGTATTTCTTCCTAAGAATTGATCCCCTCAGTAGGTACATCATGTTTACAAAAAGTAAAGTGTGTTAAATTGGCTTCCATGGAACTGACTCTGCCTTCAATTTGGTTGGTATTTGTCTTCCTTTGTGCCTGACGTCAACTCTGGAAATTAGTTAGAATGAAACAGAATGCTATTTATGAATTTAACTGTGGTTCTGTGAGTTCGGAATGACTGCCAGACTTATCCAGTACATACTCTCTGTGGATGTCTGGAGGACATCCATGTCAGCCTGGTTTCTGTATTACTGGTCATGTTCCACCTTGATGTAACTGCATGATTTTTCTGGTAGAAGTTCAACCTGCATTCAGAACCAGCAGGCTCAGATCATGAAGTTATGGGCCCCTGAGCACAAATGTTTGTGGACCCCTACCTCGCCCTACTTTTTTGGTGGTCAGGGAATTTATGATATCACAGCAAGTTACATGAGGCAGCAGCACAATTCCAGCATACTAACCACAGTCAATGCTATAAATAGATATACATGTATTTTTTTAAGCAAACTTTCGGTTCTGATAATCTGGGGTTCTCTAAAAATCAATCCACCTTTGCCACAAAGCTGTGATGGCACAGTCACAGGATGCCATCTTTGCCACAATTTTTGCCCTGCTGGATCTGCTTTGATTAAATGTAAGTGCTAATATTGTGAAGTGGAAGCATCGAGGACTAACAACAGCTCAGCCATGAAGATGTAGACTATGCCACGTGCTGAAGCATTTAGAGATATAGGCCACTTGGTTCCACTGAAGGGTAGTTTTAATGGCCTCACTTTTTTGTTCGGAGGAACTCTAGTGGCCTGCACTGAGCCCTGACCTCAACCCCACTGATCATCTTTAAAATGAATTGGAACGTTGATTAGAACGCTGGTAAATGTGTAACTTTCATTGCCATGTAAAAGAGAAATGTGCATCCTATGGTTGTTCAGAGGGGTTACACACAATCTTCGCCTATATGATGAGTGGAACTAATGGGAAACGGGTGTAAAGGCAAGCAAATATATCGCTGTTGTCAGAAGAAAACCGTATATCTCCAAAATGGTAATATTACAGGAGAAGAAAAAAAACTACTTTACCTTTAACGTAAGTCAATGGAACCAGAGTTTTTCCAAGTCATTTTGGGCCATTTCTTTTGGTCAAATCATCATGAAATTTACAAACAATGTAAAGGACAACGCATCTTCAAATTATGTCAAAAACTGAAAAACAACAAAAATGGAGATACAAGGTTTTCTTCCAACAGTGATAAGATCTTCTGTGCAGGCTATACATACTGGAAATGTTCTCAAACACTAACAAATACTGCTGGGATATTACTTTGACATTCCTCACGGCAAGAGCACCAGTGATGGCATTGGTGTCAAGCGTGTAGCTGCTAGGGAAAGAGTACAAAGCCCAGAGGCTATGTAAATAACAATGTGAATAACATCAAATCCTTCTGTGTTAAAAAGCAAACAGTAAAGGCATCCAAAAAGAAGCTGCAGCCATTTTATGAGGCAGCCAAGACCATTCATGGCACAAGGGACAAAAACCACTCAGCGCCTCAAAATGACAACACTGTGAGGAGAAACAGGGTGGTGGGTGATGACACATGTTTCACAGTGTAACCAGATCAAGCCCAAGCCCAATAGCAGGATGTCCATGTAGGGCAGTACAGTGCTTGTGTATATGATGGCAACTGGTTGGTTGACTACATGCTGGAGACGTCTCAGGAGCAGGAGGATGTGAAGGTTAAGGTTATGGACCCAAGTGGATAAGCAGACTCCTTCAACTGGTCTGAATCTGAGCACATCGGCTGGGTACCTTTCATTCACATTGTGTGTACCTTACCTGCTCTAGCCACTACTAGGAGAGGATCGGACAACACGAGTGCAGATATTGAACTAGTGTTTTAGAATGTCCTTCATAAATATTAGCACTTCTCATAAACACTCCCTGAGCCACAAACCTGTTAGGTATAAATGTTTTAGAACATTTATACACTACTCGCAAAAAGTTAGGGATATTTGGCTTTTGGGTGATATTTATGGAAAACGTAAAAAGTGCATGCTACAGTGATGTTATATCATGAAAGTAGGGCATTTAAGTAGAAGCATGCAATGATGATTTCCTCATCTCAAACAATTTATTGAAACAAAAGCCAACAACAGTGGTGGGGATACCCCAACAAAAAATGTCAATGTCTCATGAAAGTACAGGCCACTCCATTTGAAGTACCCCAGTCTCCAGCAGCCGTTCCCTAATGATGCGACCTCGATGAGCTGGAGCTTTGTCGTCCACGAAGATGAAATTACACCTGTGTTGTTAATGCAGAGGCAGAGTGACTGGGTTAATGATGTTATTCAAGTAGTATGGGCTTGTCACTGTACCATTCACAAAGTGTAGGGCAGTTCTGTATTGACTAGACACACCTGCCCACACTGTAACACCACCACGCCAACACCACCTTCTTGCCGTTAAGCTGCTTGTTAGAGAACAGCAAGTTGTGCAAAAAGTATCGAAACATTGAACATTTGGACATGTGCATTCAAAAGTTTAGAGAAGGTCACATTAAGTTCACCTGTAAAGGTTACAGTGCATTTTAGGTTCATCCTGAAATTTCACCCAAAAGCCAAATATCCCTAACTTTTTGTGAGTAGTGTATATTAAAACCATCTCCTTGTTCCTACACTTGCTGTCCATATTACCAGCTCCACATACTATATAGGTGCACTTTATAGTTCTACAATTGCAGACTGTAGTCCATCTGTTTCTCTGCATATTTTGTTAGCCCCTTTTTACCCTGTTCTTAAGTGGTCATGACCCCCCATGGACCCTCACAGACAAGGTACTATTTGAGTGACGGATCATTCTCAGCAGTTTTAATGTGTATTGTGCTCGTACTAGTAGATCGGACACAGTAGTGCTGATGGTACTAATGCTCATTGTCCACTGTATTAGGCACTTCTACCTTGTCAGTCCACCTTGTAGAAGTAAAATCCGAGATGAATGCTCATCTGCTGCTGCGCAGTTTGTGTTGGTCATTCTCTAGTCCTTCATCAGTGGTCACAGGACGCTGCCCACAGGGTGCTATTGGCTGGATATTTTTGGTTGGTGGACTATTCTCAGTCCAGCAGTGACAGTCCAGGTGTTTAGAAACTCCAGCAGCACTGCTGCGTCTGATCCACTCAGACCAGTGCAACACATCCTAACACACCACCACCATGTCAGTGTTACTGCAGTGCTGAGAATGATCCCCCACCCAAATAGTACCTGCTCTGTGAGGACCTCCATGGGGGTCCTAACCACTAAAAACAGGGTAAAAGGGGGCTAACAGGTTATGCAGAGAAACAGATGGTCTACAGTCTGTAATTGTAGAACTACAAAGTGCTCCTGTATAGGTAGTGGAGCTGATAAAATGGACAGTGAGTGTAGAAACAAGTGGTTTTAATATTCTGGCTGATCAGTGATTATTAAAGCATTTATCTAATCTATTTCATTCAGAACTTAGTGTTTACATTTTCAAAGGGCAACTGCCTACATCAGACTCATTATGTGTAGTTCAGGTAAACTACGGCCCTTCTGTGTTATTCAGTCTCAACTCATTTGTGGTTACAGGAATAAACCATTAAGGCTGCACTTGTCGTTGTGTTACCGAACCGCCGTTTTCTGGAAAAGGCTGTCCAAACAACTTAATTTATTAACTGTCTGTGTCACTGTGACCTTTGCTGGTTTCTCAGGCGGAAGGATACGCTGAAGCCAATCATTCATGACCTGTTCACTCAGTGCAGGACATGGTCTCTCATGTATTAAAAACATGCATCTGAAAAACAGGCAAAATTATACATCCACATAAGTATTAATATATTGTTGTCAGGCTGAGACAGCAAAATGCAAGAGGAATTCTGCATAACTCACTTTTTAAGATGTAAACAAAGTCGTTCAGACCAGTTTGATGTGAAATGCTCTGTTCCAGAATAACTTCCCAAATTTGTTCACAGTGGTGTTGATAGGAACCCAACATCAAGAGCAATTAATGACGCTAAGCTCCCTTACAAAGTACAAATACACTGCCTGATGCCTGGGATATTGTTTCTGTGATGAGATTTTTTGTTCATGTTCATTTTTATCAACACATAAAAAATCAGAGGATTCACTGGTGGTTTCGGATAGTAAATAAAATGGCTATATGTGATTAGCCTATGTATATATGGGCTTTATATTTGCTTCGTAGACATTGCGTCCCCCTATCAGTCATTGGTTTCTCAATGTATGTATGAGTTCACATCACTCTGAAAAACTGTTTACATCCAAAGACCTTATAGGAAGGTCTGTCCACTCGACAGCCATCTTGGCGATCTTGTCAGTTGTTTCCAGTCATAAAAGACCAGACTCTCGTCTCTTTGAGGAGAGACCCAACATTTATTTGCAATGATCATTTTGCTTTTTCACTGCCAATTTAACAATCCTGATACATGTTCGGTTTACTGCTTAGAGAAAACAAAACAGTGAGAGAGATATTTTACTATGGCATTTGTTGAGTGTTGCGGTATGTGTGGGGGGAAAAAATAAATGATGACTGATAAAAAATCTCATTTTAATATGGTGCACTGTAATATATAATATGGTATTGTGGTTGAATAAGCTCTTTTTGCATATCTCATCATTGACATGTGCGACACCAACAAAAGTGGCGTTTGGGCCCATAAAACGCCCATAAAATGTATTTAATTAAATCACATAGGTTGTTTTTAACGTTAGCTATGTTAACGTTGTGCTAACGACATTACGATGGAACGCAATGTCGTTACCTGTATATTTTTAAACCACTGCTCTTTTTAGAAAATCAACGAATCTGCTGATCTAAAAAAATGCCGTGTTTTTGATTGTGCCTTTTCGTCTCTTTCCGCAGCCGGAGATTTAGGCGGAAGCCGCCTTTTGACGCTGACCTGCGATCAGTCGGGCGCTTCTCTTGCAGCGGTTAACGGTGCCGTCTGATTCGGACAGACTGATCCGGGTCCAGTTTCAGGAGGGGGTGGACGCGCTCCAGAAGTCGGCCATTTTGTATATGCCCTTTTATGCCATGGCGGAGATGGATGACGGAGACGAGCCGGGTTTGGTTCACACGCAGGGCGGCTCGTCGGGGTCCAAGTCAGGGGGAGACAAGATGTTTTCTCTGAAGAAGTGGAACGCTGTGGCCATGTGGAGCTGGGACGTCGAATGTGACACCTGTGCCATTTGCAGGGTCCAAGTAATGGGTAGGCGCTGCTCTTTAGCCGGTTAGCTGCGTCGCTACGCCCGGGAACCAGCTAACACGCCTAATCCGGCTGGTTAGCCCGCTAACCACGCAGCCTCCGCACTGACGGGAGCGCTGGCCGCAGCGCCCAGCTGGCTCCTGTCTAGCTGGCTAGCGTAGCTGTTCGCATAGCAGACGCGCTGGTTGCTATTTCTGGTAGGACTCCGTGTTTCGAAGAAGGTACTGTCTTACCGAAATAGCTGGCAGAGCTGACCACAGTGCTCAACTCCTGTTAGCGCTGCTCTTAAGGCAGCCGAGCTAGCGCAGCCGTTTCTAGTTACCTAGCTAAGAAGGTGGGTGTTCAGGGGTTCTGTGTAAAGGCAGTTGTTCTACATAGAACCACTTCACGCGTAAGTGCATTGTTTTCGCGTGGTGAACCGGTTCTTCATGTTGATGGGGACTGTGTTGTAGCTACATGGTTCTATATAGTTAACGTTAGACCCTTTTTGAAAACGGTTCTGTATAACCTAGCACCAGAACGGGTTCCTCTGTTGTTACCAGTGATTGACGAAGTACACAAACCGTGTAGCGCTACTTGAGTTAAAGTGGAGATACTCGAGTTAAATGTCACTCCAGTGAAAGTAGACGTTTCTCCTTTTAGACCTCCACTTGAGTAAAAGTACTAAAGTGTTTGCCTTCAAATGTACTTAAGAATCAAAAGTAAAAGTACTGAAAGATTAAGTATGACTGATGTCCTCTTATCGTTTTTGGAACAAGACTCGCTTCATCAACCCATTTTGGGTGAAAATACTCGTGTCTCTGTTGTAACGCCAGTGTTTTTAATAGATTGTCTTTTTTAGTGGATATATTGGGCAAAGAATGTTGGAGATGGAGCTGCTGGGTAGAAGGAGAAGAGGTAGACCTCAGAGAAGGTTTATGGATGTAGTGAATGTGGACATGGAGATGGTGGGTGTGAAAGTAGAGGAGGCAGTGGATCGGGCAAGATGGAGGCAGATGATCCGCTGTGGTGACCCCTAAAGGGAGCAGCCGAAAGAAGAAGTCGTCATTGAATGTATTTTTTTTTTTATTAAATTTAAGCTTGTATAAATTCAGAGAAAAGACACGTCAGTCACGACTGCCTGTGTGTACATATTTCTATAATGTGGTCTATTTACACAAAGTTAGGTTAGTTCATCGTTTATGTTTAATAGACACTCCCAAAATTTTACGCTGCTGCACTGGGTCGGTGTGTCCAACAGGTCAAAACAAAGTGCGTGCTGTGCCCTGATTGGTGTTCTTGGTTCGTGCTTCTCTTGTTTTTATACACACATAAACCAAAAGGAATGACACGTTTCTCAAAAACCTGTAGTGGGGTAAAAATTAAGATATCTGACTTTGAAATGTAGTGGAGTGAAAGTCACCCACAATAGAAATACTTCAGTAAAGTACAGACACACAAAAAAACTACTTTAGTACAATAACGAATTACATTTACTTCATTACTGTCCACCACTGGTTGTAACAAGCTTGACGTCGTCACAAAAAGGTTCTACTATTCTTATGATGTTGAGCTCTGAAGAAACATTTCTTCATTAAATTGTCCTATACAGAAATCGTGGATCTAAATAGACTTATTTCCTTTACTAAAGAACCCTTAAAGAACCATCTTTTATAAGTGTATAATTTTGCCCGTTTGCCTTTCTGAAAGCATGTCTGCGCCAGTTCAAAACAGGCTCTTTCGTTGCCTGTGATTGCACAGAAGTAACTGAAAACAACAAATGAGTATACGTAACACAAGCGCATATAGTAGATGTGTGTTGTGTATGAAGGGGAACTCCACCTCCTCCTTCTTCTTTCGGCTGCTCCCTTTAGGGGTCACCACAGCGGATCATCTGCCTCCATCTTGCCCTATCTATTGCCTCCTCTACTTTCACACCAACCATCTCCATGTCCACCTTCACTACATCCATAAACCTTCTCTGAGGTCTACCTCTTCTCCTTCTGCCCGGCAGCTCCATCTCCAACATTCTTTGACCAATATATCCACTATTCCTCCTCAACACATTTCCAAACCATCTCAACCTGTCCTCTCTGGCTTTATCTCCAAACTGCTCCACCTTCACTGTCCCTCTGATCTGCTCATTTCTAATCTTGTCCGTCCTTGTCCATCCTTGTCACTCCCAACAAATGAAGGGGAACTCCACCGATTTGTCTAAATTTCCATGTGTTTCAGTCAGTGAGAAGTTAACAGTGTCCTTCAGAGGTAAATTGGTGCATTGTAGAGAAATGTACTGACTCATTTCCTCACAGAGGTGGTGATTGGATCCAGGGGTAGCAGTGTCTGTAACCATTTTATTTATTAGTCAAGCAAGTGGGGGTTCTTTGCAGACTGTTTTACCTTCATGACGCCTTTTAATGTACCTCTCTGTCATCAATGATAAAACAATGTATGAGACATTGTGCAGCACATTCAAAGCCATTTCATGTGATTACATATTGCTGGCTTGGCTCAATGACCTCTGGCTTATTATTTGTGTAGTTACATTAACTCTCTCTATCTTTCAGATGCATGTCTGAGATGTCAGGCGGAAAATAAGCAAGAGGACTGTGTTGGTAAGTATCACAGTTAATCTGGCTTGTAGCAGAACAGTTACAGTGAGCCACAGATTGACTGATTATCTGCTGCAGTGTGGTTGTGACCAACATGATGATGTCCATATGATTCAGCTGGTGTGTTTACACTGACTTGGAACTATATGAGCTGTAAGCAACACTAATTTGTTTCGTTCAGTGACAGAGCACATGTTCTTTCCATATTTGTTGTCGGCTAACTTGCGTATAGAGGTGCGGTGCAAGAGCCAGAAATCACCTTTCAATTATTTAATATTCAGGCGGAACCGCTATTAAGATATTCATTTTTCAAATTCAGGAAAAGAACAGAAACTAGGCCTGTATGTTTACACCGAAGCCTCAACCACTAAATATCACATTGTTCTGTGTGTAGTCCATCCTTTCACCCTTTACCCTTACTACAGCTTCCATTCTTTCAGGAGACTTGATTCACTTTTTCAGCTTAACTTCTTAGGCTTGTGGGTATATTTCGGTTCTTCCGTCTAAAGTTACATGCCCGAATTGTAAGGTAAATTACTCAGTAACTGCATGAAAAAAAATAAAATAAAATTTTTGGTTTTCTTTAAATGTTCCCTTCAAATTAACAGAACATGTGTTTTATGATCATACACATTGCTATATGCTTACAATTTACTGCTAAAAGCCCAAAATCTTTTTTTTTTTTTTATATATATAAATACAGAGTTTTTACAGAGCAGAACACTGAAGAGATGTCATCTGTTTGCAGTTTATAGCCCAGATTTGTGGAAAAATGGGTCGACTTTCAGTAGAAAAAAAAGCGAGTTCTGCTTCTTTTATTATGAGGGTTAAAATTTACATCACCATCTATTTGACTGGAAAGAAGACAGTTACAGCCTCATGTGACCCCCACCTTTTGAATGAAGCTTATAAAAAATGAAAGTTATGAAGTAAAGAATATGACTAAGTGCGTTTTGGAACCAACTGTGGTTCCAAGGAGTTAAAAAGCTTGAAGTCTGCACAGCTTTTTTACAAACTTCGAAAGTTCAATCTTAGAAGTTGGTTGCATTCATTGCTCCTCACAAGTCTGAGCCCTGGGTTGGTCAGTTTATAAACACCAGCATAATTTGTTCTTTGTTTAATATGCAAATGTTCTCCGTAATGGCCTTTTGACAACTGTATGTTCTTTCAAAGTCAGACTAATGTGCTGTCTTGACTTGAGTTGTCTCAGAATAGAAGGATGGACAGAAACACCTGTAGATGTTTTCAGATCTGAATCAAGAGTGGAGCTTTATTTTCTCCTCTCAAAGATGAAAGTTTCAAGTGCTGTTTATCTGATGGTGATGTTTTTGGTGCTCTTTCAGGACTTGCGTGATGTGTATATAACTTCACTGTCACTGCAAGTTAATGGAAAGAGATTTTATTTTAAGTAATGTTGGAGCTTATCTATTGGTCCAATCATCATGAAATTTTCACACAATCAGTGTGTCCCAGTTCAGGGCCTGGATCAGCCCTCGCGGGTCTAAGCAGCCTTCGAAGGACACGCCTCTGTAGACCGCGTCCTTCGAAGGCTGCTTAGACCCGCGAGGGCTGAACCGAAATGAGACGGTCTGCTCTGTGGCGGATTTTCTGTTGGCATTACAGCACCGCTGTTCCCCCCCCTCACCGCTGCATCATGAAACGCTGCTCCTGTCAAGTTCTTTAAAGATGGATCCAGAAATTTGGATTTTAGTTGTTTATTTTTTCATTTATTAGAGCTGGAGATGCTTCACCGCCGGCTAGTGAGACTATGTTTTTGTTTTTTTGTTTGTTTGTTTTTTACCTTTTGTGTCATTAGCTATTTGTCTCAGTTTAAACCCAATACTTGAAAAGAAGTACACATTTCTTTGCCACATATGAAGGAGCCTTCGAAATGGGACAGTCTATTCGCAGTCAGCCTTCAAATGCAGCCTCCGAAGGACGCAGTCCTTGTATTGAGACGCACCCATTGTACAGGACAGCTAAGCTCAAAAAAATGCAGAAAAGTAAAATCACAAAAAATAGAGTTACGTGTTTTTCATTGGATGGCGGCGCTATGCAAGTAGGCTATGTTATGTCTAATTTCCTTGGAAAGTGAATATCTTGTACTTAATGGCCATTTTGACTGGAGATTAAATAAATAAAGGTGGTCTGTAACTTGTACTGTGTTGTATGTGTAGGGCAATAATGTCTTCCTGTTTTTTCAGTCGTATGGGGAGAGTGCAACCATTCTTTCCATAACTGCTGCATGTCTCTGTGGGTGAAGCAGAACAACCGATGCCCGCTATGCCAACAAGACTGGGTCGTTCAGAGGATTGGGAAGTGAGGTCGCCGATGACTATACGCTGAATTCTTTGTCCGCTCTGAGCCCAACTTGGCTTCAGGACAGTGGACAGAGAACACTTGTTAGCTGCCTGATGTGACAGCAGTGTGCATGTTTGTGACTGTCAAACAGAACCCATGGACTTCACCAGAACTCCAGGTGATGCTGTCTACCCGTCTCCCTGTCTGCCAGTAAAAAGCACGAGACTGAGAAGCACCATGGGGCAACACTACGGTGTCCTTGGGAGTTTGGATAGGAGTGTGGATGGTGCTGTGAATGTGTCTATGAAATATGTTATAATCTAAAAAAAAATAAACGTTAAAATAGGTTAGGTCCGTCTTTTCTGTTCTATTGTTTCACTGTTTGTAGAATATTTCTTTATTGGTTCCTGAAGCTTCAGGAATTAACAAAACACCCTGATGACTGAACCAGGACTAGTGCTGGATTTGATATCAGAGGACATGGAAAATCTCACTTATTTTGTGCCCTGCTTATGTCTGACACACTCGGTAGTCCGCAAGTTTTTGTTTTCTTTGGGGACAGTTTCGGCATACGTAGGTAGGCGAAGGTAGTGTTAGGAGTCTTGCCCAAGGACTCTTATTGGTATCGTGTAAGATGCATGTGCCCTGGCAGGGGATTGAACCCCAGTCACCAGCACAGAAGGCAGAGGTGTTACCCACTAAACCAACCACTGGTTGTGGATGTCTGGTTCCTATCAGCACCACAGTAAACAATTCAGATGTGGCAGGTGTCTGTACAATGGAGCATTTTATTTCATTTTACATCACTGTCCTGAAGACTTTTCATGATTCATATCACCGTTGTCAGAAGGAAACCTCACTTCTCCAAAATGGTAACTTAACAGGAGAAAGAAAAGTTCTACTTTATTTTTAATGGAAGTCAGTGGAACCAGACATTTTCCAAGCCTTTTTGGGCCATTTCTATTGGTCCATTCATGAAATTTACATGCAATGTAAAGGCCAACAGGCATTTACAAATTATCTGAAAAAATGACAAAAATGGAGGTACAGGGTTTTGTTCTGACAGCAGCGATTATTATATGTATGTATGTATGTATATTTAAGCAATAGAACACAAAGGGGGTGTATTATATCTTGAAATACGATCACGGCTATTCACGATAACACTCCTCGTGTGTTCTATTGCTTTTATACAACTGTTAAATAAATAAAGTGAGAAATTAATAAACTGGGTCGTGAACGTGGCATTTAATGTTTGCAGTTCCTTCCACCAAATTATAGTTCCTTAACAAGCAGCTTGTTGCTGCATCAGAGTAACAAATTCTATTCACTCACTGCACAGCCAGCAGTTTGTTCTCCAGCTCCTTACACTAAATTCCTAAACTGACGAACTGACAGTTTGGGAATTTAGTGTAGTCTCATCTTCAGAGTCGGACCAAATCGGTTGTCAGTCAGATGTGATCTTAAAAATATCCATTTTCTGTTTGTGGCCGAGTAAGAAGTAAAAACATTCAAATGGCTTGAGCATCTCCTACAGCTGTCAAAGTCGTTACTTTGCAACAGCGTCTCAGTGGAATGATGGTGTTTGTGATAAAAGCACAATGTTATGGTGAAATAACAGCACGTTTGGAACACTTCCCAACCAATCAGCTTGCGTGGCTGGAGCTACCTACTGTGGATCCTAATAAAGCCTTTGTAGTTGCATTTTGTTTGGCATGCAGTGTTTTTATCAATATTCTTATCAATAAATAAGATGGTGTGGTGGTTCCTCTTGAAATAAAAACAGCATACATCATCCCTCTTGGTTGCTGTGAACTAAATCGACAGCAATTTACATAAAACTTTTGATGACATATATGAAGTACAGTGATAAATAATATGGGAATTAAGAGGTCATTTTGACCCTGATAGCTGTTTAGTGTACACCTGAGATATGAAGGATGGGCTAGCTTTATAAAGTCAATCATACAATACTTACTTTGAAAAGAATTGCACCATAATACACTGTATATCCAGAAGTGTCCAGACACCCCTTGTCATTAGTGAATTGGGTCATTTCAAGCTGCACTCATTGCTGACACAGGTGTTCAGTTGCGTACACACGTTGCTTAATCTCCTTAGGAAAGCAGTGCCAAGAGGACGTTATGTTCTGGAGCAGCTGCATGTGTTTAAGGTCGCCAGTAAAGCCCCCCAGCACAGGAACAGCGTTTTGTGGAGTGATGGAGCTCCATCCAATTCCTTTGTATAATCAAATTCTCACAGCAATGTTATAACATCTAGTCTAAAGCCTTCCCAGAAGAGTAGAGGCTGCTATTGCAGCAAAAGGGAGGAATGGCAGGCAGGAGGTGGAGGGGGCAGGGCATCTATTAATACCCTTGACATGGGGCGGTATTCAGGAGACCATGTCCAAATTCTTGACCATGTCATGAGAAAGTTATTTAAAGTACAGCCATGTATTAATAAGACATTAAAATGGTTACACATGTTAAGTAAAAAATATATTAACAACCAGTTTTTAAGAGCTATTTATTATAAATCTTCCCATTTATCTGTAGGCCAGTTTTATAACTACTGACTTTTTGTTTTCTTTGATGAAATCAGACCTTAAGACTGCAGCATTTTTCATTGTAACCTATGTAATACACACCCAAGAAAAAAAAACAATAAATTAGTAAGTACATTTTTTACAACCCCATTTCAAGAAATGGGATGCTGTAAATATTGGTTTTAACTCTTGTCTCTACAGACTTCTCTCTGAATCTTTTGTTATTATGTACCATAGATGATGAAAAGCAAAAGTTCTTTGCTATTTTATGTTGAGAAACTTTACTCTTGAGTTGTTGCACTATTTCATCGTGCAGTCTTTCACAGTGTTGAACCCCTCCTCATCTTTACTTCTGACAGACTCAGCCTCTCTGAGACGTTCTTTTTATACCCAATCATGTTACTGACTTGCTGTCAATCAACCACCATGTCTTTTTTTTTTTTAGCATTACTCAACTTTACCAGCCTTTTGTTGCCCCCGTCCCAACATTTTTTGGAACCTGTTGCTGGCATCAAATTCAAAATGGGCAAATATTTTTCAAAAAACAATAACATTTCTCAGTTTCAAGATTTAATATTTTGTCTTTGTACTATTTTCAATTAAATATATGATTTGAATATCATTGCATTTTGTTTTTTATTTACATTTCACAAAGCATCCCAACGTTTTTGGTTTATAATAATGTTTTATTATAAGATATATTGTTTTTTTTTGTTTTGTACAACCTTTAATGAAAAAAAATAAAAACTATGCTTCATTTACATTTTAGTGCCCCCTTTATTTTAAATACAGGGGATCAAACTTGCCATATCATGATTATACATTCATCCATCTTCTAACCAGACTGTTTTTGACTACCCCTTCGTGTCTAAGCCCTTTATTCAAACCTCTCTTCATAATCTGAGAGAGTCTGATTTCTGTCCAGTTCTGACACCGAACAGCTGCGTCCAAGCCTTACATCAGCAAGCACAATGCAAAGCATGGAATGCAGTGGTGTAAAGCGCCGCCAACTGGACTCTAGAGCAGTGGCGACGTGTTCTCTGAAGTGATGAATCACGCTTCTCCATCTGGCAATCCGATGGATGACTTTGGGTTTGGTGCTTTCCAGGTTGCATTGTGCCAAGGGTAAAGTTTGGTGGGTGGGGGATTATGTGAAGTTGTTTTTCAGGAGTTGGGCTCGGCCCCTTAGTTCCAGTGAAAGGAAGTCCTAATGCTTCAGCAGACCAAGAGATTTTGGACAATTTCATGCTCACAACTTTATGGGAACAGTTTGGGGATAGCCCTTTCCTGTTCCAACATGACTGCATACCAGTGCACAAAGCAAGGTCCATAAAGACATGGATGAGTGAGTTTGGTGTGGAAGAACTTGACTGGCCTGCACAGAGTCCTGACCTCAACCCGATAGAACAGGAAAGGATAAATTAGACCGGACATTGTGAGCCAGGCCTTCTTGGCCAACATCAGTGTCTGTCCTCACAAAAGCGCTTCTGGAAGAATGGTCAAAAATGTCCATAAACACACTCCTTAACCTCATGGAAAGCCTTCCCAGAAAAGTTGAAGCTGTCATAGCTGCAAAGGGTGGGCTGACATATTAAACCCTGTGGATTAAGAATGGGATGTCACTAAAGTTCATATATGTGTGAAGGCAGATGAGCAAATACTTTTGGCAATATAGTGTGTGTGTACTAATTTTTGTTGCAGGGGCTCAATTAAGCAATTTAATATGTATTTAAAATATACCCATTTAATTATATCTAAATATTTAAATGCTAAGACATTCTACATGTTTACTTCACATATCTGTGCTTAACCATAATATTGCACCACCCTATTTTGACCGTGTCCACCTTGGCCAGCACTTGCACTTGGAATAGTGGCTAAACTTACTCCAAATCCTCTTAAAGAAACCCACAACCAACAAATAAGCTAACAAAGACACTTACCTAGGAGAAAATCCCTTGCCAAGGTCTTTAATTCTACATGAGCAATTATGTGAGTGGCACTGAGAGGACTTGCCTCTTATGCAGAGTGGCTTCAGTCTATTAGTCTTGGGTGGGACTCAAAGCTATTCTCATACATCAGGACAGGCACACATAAAAGGTATGCTGTTAAATTAAAGGTTCTTGGCTTTGTGATACAGATCTCGGAGAAAGCTTTAATTGGTTTAGAAATTATGTGGCTTGTTGAAACATTAAAAAGGTTCAGATTTTTAAAAAATCTTCCATTTAAAGATTTCTTTAGTAGTTCTTCTACTTGATTTGTAATCTCTTGACCCTTTCTGGTGCATTTCGATGTGTACCTTTACTTCTCAATCATTTTCACTGTAGCTCCACTTGGGGAGTTCCAAACTGACCTGCAGCCATGTGTGACATGGGGGGGCTTGAGAACCTGGTGGCCAACACGGCCTACCTGAATGCCCAAGGTGGAGATGACAAAGAATTGAGGAGACGCCGGCGGAGCCTCCTCTTGCCCAGACCTGAGCAGTGTGCGGCAATTCGTTCATCCATTCCCCTTGACTTTGAGCAGGTTTGTGAAAGGCAGCCCATCGGGAAGAAGCTCTTCAGACAGTTCCTCCTGGCCTCCAAGCCAGAGTACACAGCTGCGGCTGAATTCCTGGATGAACTGAATGAGTGGGACCTGGAAGAGTCGGGATCGAAGGACAAAGCCAGGCAAAACATTATGAACAAGTTCTGTAGAGCTGAATCCAACAGCTTCCTCTCCTACTTAAGCGGAGATGTGACGGATAAATGCAAGGCAGTTTCAGAGAAGGACTTTGATGAGGTCATGATGGGGAAAGTGAAGGATGCCACTAAGAAGTTCCTGAAGGGGAAACCTTTCACGGAGTTCCACTCCAGCTTGTTCTTTGACAGGTTTGTCCAGTGGAAGGCATATGAGAAGCAACCAATTTCAGAGAAGTACTTTTATGAGTTCAGGACTCTAGGAAAAGGAGGGTTTGGTGAGGTGAGTTTTTTTTATCCTTCTTTGGTGCCTCTGTTTTAGAAAGTGTCTGCTTTTGGCTTGATTTTCGGTCTGGCGGACTCTGAAAGATCTTCATTGGCTAATCTAATAAAATTGCAAACAAATATTCAAATCAATGTTACTTTTCACTTGTTTTACTTATTTTACTAAAGTAAGTCTAGTAAAGACTCCAGCATGTGTTGGCTCAACCATGCAGTCAGTTAATTCCTTTAATATCTTCAGTTTATTCTACTGTAATAAGCTTAACTGAATAACAGCTTGAAAAAATCCATGAGGTATTATATAAAGTACTATCCAAAGTCAGAGACCACCCTTCATTAATTTAATTTTTAGTCAAAATGGCCATGAAGTACAATATATTAGTTCTTTTTTGAAAACGTTTCTGAGGAGAAAACATAAAATAATCCAATTAAAAATCACTTGAAGTGGAAAATCAAAAGAAAAACAAGAGATTCCAAAACCGGAGTTCAACATTTAAACCAATATGTTGAAAGTGGGCTTACAACCATGCAAGACCACCAAAACAGTTTCTATATTTATCTAGAAGAAAAAAATCTGAAGACATTTCTGTCCTTCTTTCCACTGTCAGAAGTTAGTAGCTGTGAAGAAAAAGGGAAATAGAAATAGAAAAGAAGAAAATGAAATAAAGAAGCTGCTGGTTTTCTTAGAACAATGGACTGGATCATGAGGAGCAGACAGTTCAACCAACTTCTAAGACTAAACTTTAGAGGTGTGGAAAAATATCCCTGCAGGTTTCTTTAAAAAAATATATGTTTAGTTGTTGATATATACATGGGTCACTGGTGTTACTGATCCTCATTGGTGTTCAACATAATAAAAGTAACACCAGAGACATTTTTAATGAAAAGTGCATGTTATAAAACGGCTGCTACAGAGCATCAAACCACATGTCAGTCATGGAATATCCACTAAAATATGTAATTTAATCCATTTGTATTCTATTTTTTCATCATAACCTCAGAATAGGTCACACCAGTGACGTCAGCTAAAAGCTTCGTATGAAATCACAAGCTAAATGAGAAAATCTCTGATAACTGAAAGACACAGTGGACTCACCATATGCTTTTCTTCATAGATTCTCAGAAAACAGGTAAAAGGAAGTCAAGTGATGTCATCAGTGTGACTTTTATTTCAAAATAAGAGATTTTTTGTTCTGCGGTAACACCAATGACACGACTCCTGGGGAAAACAACTTTCATTACATATTTGATAATATTTATTTGCCATTTGTTTTCTTTATGTCATTTAAATCATATATTCCATAATCCTCTATAGATTATTGTAGTTAAAATGGCAGAAAAACTATGATCTCACCCTTTGCACATGATTGCAGGGCAAGCACTTCTGTGGTGCTTGGAATTCTGTATGATTGACTTAAAAACCAATATTGGTAAATTGAGGCTCAAACAGGTGTAAATGTGAAAAAAACAATGTTTTGACCCACATACATGTTTTCCTTTTTTCCTGAAGCTAAAAAATGAGTAAGTTGTACTTAATGGCTGTTTAAACTAGAAATTACATAAATGAAGGGTGGTCTCTGACTTTCGGACAATACTCTATATCTCTCAAATATCTATATATCTGCTTTGTCTTTATGATGATTCTATTGATCATGGCCTGCCAGCCCAGCCCTGCTGTGAATATTCTATGTTAGAGCATCTGGCTCCTCTCAAACAATGGGAACAATAATGATCCTGCCTTGTTAAGAGAGTCTGAGGCATGAAAATTCTTTCTAAAAACTTTACAATCAGCTTTTCATTCTGATCCAGTGGCTTGAACTTGAAGTGGACAATATCTTGTCAAGTCAAAGTTTATTTAGCAGTTCTTACAACAGGTGTTGTCACAAAGCAGCTTTAAAGAAAAATCCTTGTCTGAGCCCCCATGAGTGTCGTCAGTGGCAACAGAGGCAAGAAAAAACTTGGGAGTTCGAGGAAGAAACCTCAAGAGGAACCAAGACTCAAATGGGGAACCCGTCCTCCTCTGGTTAACACCAGATAGCAAACAGCATTAGTATAAAATATTAGATACAAAACGGGGAAAAACAGGCAGAGCAACGGTTAATTAGATAGTTTATGCAGCAGCAGGAGGGTCGGTTCATGCAGGTGAGGTTTGCACAGCTTTGTACAGTGTGAAACTCTAGGGTGGTCGAAATGGTGCAGATCAGCCAACAGAGATGGAGCTCTGGTGACTCCCATGAGGCGACTTAGGAAGACGTCGCTCACAGGCTCAAATAAAATGAGAGAGAGAGAGAGAAATTGATTAACAGGACAGGTCTGTTGATGGAGAGATATTAGTTAATAGTGCAGCAACTGATATCTAATATTTGCAAACCAGATCAGTTTTGAGTGTAGTTTTAAATGTTTAGAGTGTGTCTGAGTCCCAAACAGAGGTTGGGAGATGATTTCACAATTTTGGGGCTATGTAGGAAAATGCTCGACTCCTGTCAGCAGGCCATTATTTTGAGTAGGTTCATATGACTGAATTAATTCAATAAGATACTGCAGGGCCATTTAATGTTTTATACATTAAGACAAGGATCTTATACTTTACACTAAAATTAACAGGTAGCCAGTGTAAGAACGACAGGATTGGGGATACATGGTCAGATTTTTTGGTCCTTGTAAGGACTCTGGCAGCTGCATTCTGGACCAGTTGAAGCTTATTTAGTAAAGTTTTGGAGCATCCAGCTAAAATGGTATTGCAGTAGTCCAGCCTGGAGGTTATAAATGCATGCACCAGCTTTTCCGCTTTGTTTAGGGCTTTAATAGAATACTTTGTAGTTTACTAATGTTACTCAAGTGAGTGAATGCAATTCTAACGATATTCCAAACGTGTATCAAAAGTGAGACTGGAATCGAAGGTGAGGGCTAGATTTTTTACAGTGGTGCTTGTCAGGCTGGTTGAACGATATTGTTATATTAAACAACTGCTCATGTAAACCAAATAGTCGAAAGTGAAATGATTCCACAATAATGACATTATCTCCTCTTAAGGTTTGCGCAGTGCAGGTTAAGAACACAGGCCACATGTACGCCTGCAAGAAGCTGGACAAAAAGCATCTGAAGAAGAAAGGTGGGGGGGCGATGTCCATGCTGGAGAAGCGCATCCTGGAGAAGGTGAACAGCCGTTTTCTGGTCAACTTGGCATACGCGTTTGACACCACGACCCACCTGTGCCTGGTCATGAGTCTGATGACCGGAGGGGACCTAAAGTATCACATCTATAACATGGGTGAGCGAGGAATTGAGCCGAACCGCGTCATCTACTACACGGCTCAGATCACTGTTGGCCTCCTGCACCTCCATGCCATGGACATCGTCTACCGGGACATGAAGCCAGAGAATGTGCTGCTGGACAGTCAGGGCCAGTGCCGGCTGTCGGACCTTGGCCTCGCCGTGGAGCTGCCCAGTGGGAAAACTATCTGTCAGAAGGTGAGGAATGGGATAAGGGATGAGGTTTGGGATGCATAGAGATAGGTTGGTCCAGGTGGGTGGGTGGTCAGGCAGGTTTTTCCATACCTTAGACATTGGTTGCATTTTGTTGTTTTTAAAGTTCAGACAAATTAAATGTTGAACCTGGGGTGGCCAGTCGATTGCTCTGAGAACAACAAATGTTGTATGCTTCTTTTTTCCTTTTTGCAGTAATAATAATTATAATAATAATAATAATAATGCCCTGCGATGGACTGGCGACCTGTCCAGGGTGTATCCTGCCTTCCGCCCGACGACTGCTGGGATAGGCTCCAGCACCCCCCGCAACCCTGACAGAAAAGCAGCTTAGAAAATGGATGGATTAATAATAATAATAATAATAATAATAATAATAATAATAATAATAATTATAGTAATAGTAGTAGTAGTAGTAGTAGTAGTAACAACTTCACAACTACACATCCTTTCAGGCCCATACCAGTGAGTTGTTGAACTGTTTATCCGATGGAACATTTTTGGTGGATACAGCCCAGTACTGGGAGGCTTCCGAGCCCTCCAGCTAATGTTTGACACTGTTAATGGAGACCACAGGCATTCTCCAGAGCATTCCTTTCATAAGCAGTGCTTTTCTATGAAGATTCTACAAACTGTATCAGCAATGGAACTTAAAGTAGCTGAATTCACTCATTAGAATAGTTGTCTGGAGACTTTATATGTATATATAAATATATATCATAACATTTACAAACCTTACCCTGGACCTGAATAATACAATAGTTTATAAATGCATGTTTGGATGTAGATGAATGCAACTTGAAGATGAGCCTGTGTGAATTAGGATTGTGGGAAAACGGTGGTCATTGGTGAAGTCCACCAACAACCATCTGTGTCCCTTAGACAACACATACAGCTTCATTTTTTAATTTGAAATCATGCTGATGTCTTAGATAAAATTGCAAATATATGCAGACATTAGGGCTATATTTAAAGCAGTTACAGATACGAATTGTCATGTTTAAAAATGTGCATTTTGTAATTAATTTCTAAATATGACTCTGTATAGTCTATAAAATTCTGCAGCTTTATTTGCTATTTACGTTGATGTTATGCAATATACAGGAGAAATGTTTACTTCTTTGGATCAGGTAGTTCCGATGACACAATTTGATTGGTTGAGTGTTTTACCAGTCTGTTATCTGTGCAAAATCATTTCACAGTAGCTAACATTCTGTTGTAACTACTCGTTTAATGCTTCGGTTAACAGTAACTAAGCTTCTACTTTAGCACATGCAAAAGCAGAAAACAGCAGGGTTTGTTTTTGTAAATTTTGAAAATGTGAAAAAAACAAACAAAAGAAAAGCCCATAATTGTCACGATTGGCCCCTCCCAGTTCTGTCCATGTGTTTGTGTTTTGGTTTAGCCCATGTGCGTTTTGTTTTGGTCCAGCCCCCTCGTTTCATGACTCCACCCCTGATTGTTTCCACCTGTCCCTCATCAGCCCTGTTATATTTAAGCCCTGTGTTTGCCCCTTGTGTTTGCTGGTCTTTGTCTGAATTGTTAACTGCTGTGTGTTGTTTGTACTGGTGTTGTTTGTACTGGTGTTGTTTGTACTGGTGTTGTTTGTACTGGTGTTGTTTGTATGTTTGATTCTGGTTTATGTCATGTCTGACCCCCCCGATCAATCCGTGTTGGCTCTATGACCCAGGACCGTTTGGACTATCACCCTGGATTTGCCCTTAATAAATCTCGCTTGTCTCCGCACAAGTTAGCATATCGCAAAAACTGAAATTACAAAAATGGGGGCCAAGGGTTTTTTGAAGAAATAACGATGTATGAAGCTATAAGTGAGATACGATTTGCACCACGGCTTGGTGTACAGTTTTCCAAAGGTTGTATTCGACATTCTGAAATGTCTAATCTAAACCTTGTTTAAAAATGGCTCTGCAAAATGTGTTCACAGGATTGTCTGGTGTATTTGCATTCCCGGATGGAAGGTTGGTCTTAGCCCTCATTAGGTGGGCCATTGTTTGTCCTGCCCAACATGTCTGAGCTGCAAACAATCACAAAAAGATGGTGAATGACAGTAAAGATAACCACTTAAAGCAAAACCCAAGTTAAATCTTTCCATCTTGCTCTTTTGGATGCAGCCCTGAATCATGGTAGCCTACGTCAAAGTTTTCTACGTTTTCTGCCAAATTGAATGACATTTGTGAAACATTTGAATGGAAACCTAAATAATGGTAACATTAGATAACATCTGTAAGATAATATTTATATCTGCAGCTTGTTTAGTCAGTATGATAGCAGATGTACATTCAAATTCTGGACCTGTCGTTGCCACGAAACAAGTTTTTCAGCAGCTTTGACAGATGTACTGTGAAATGCAAGCAATTGGCTGGAACAAAACATTAAGGTTAATCTGGAAAATATTGAAAAAAAAATTTGAATATGAAAAAAAAAACTGTGCTGAACCTGATATTTGCTATATCTTTAATGTCAATGGCTACTACATCTTCAGGTGGGAATATCTAATGCTAAAGCACTTTTTTAAAGCACAACTTTGCTTTACTTGTCTCTTTATTTTGCAGAGCTTTGGCTTGTGCATGTGACTAAACCAACAGCCATGATGTTATTTGTGATAATGCATTCCCTCTCGTTGCTTATTTATGAAGATGCCTCTATCAGCACTATACTGACATGCTTAATACACACATGGCCTCAAAAAGCTATCTGATCAGATTCTGCCATGTGGATTGGATTAAAACCCTCAGTGAGCCAATGAAACAGACAGATATGAGGACTTAATCCAACTCAGAAGCCAAAATCCAATTGGATATCTTCTGAAAAACTGATTCCTGATCTCATACACTGAGCGGATTTAGTCCGTCAAGGCAACTTGGACATGGTTTTGACAGAAATCTGATTGGAGCCCTGACATAAATCCTAGGACCTCTGAACGTCGGTAATCTCAAGTGGCTAAAATTGATCAACAGCAGATTAGATATTACCTTCTGCTTCCAAGAAATGCACTCAAACACTCGCACATACAGAGGGATGAAGAAGAACCTGGATTGACCTACACTATTTAATCTTTTAAAAATTGTGGGCTCCTAAACCCGGGGGGGCCAAGCCACTCAAAGAGGACTTCACAACAGTCTGGTAGTTGAGACTATTAGAGCTAAGACTAAGGTCCAATCCCATTTCCTCTTTTTACCCCTACCCCTTGTTTTTGAGTGTCACCCTGAACCCTTGAAACTAAGTTACAAGGGGTAGTGGTTGAAATCTTCCCTCTGAAATGGGATCCTCAAATAAAAAGAACATTACTTCATTAACAGCTACTAGCGCTGCTCTGTAGGCGACCCGGCCCGTCTGCAGTGACAGCAGAGGAGGGTAACGTTCAGCTCCTCACTGCTGGGCTTTAGTTACATTTAGGGAACCATATGCCTTCAAAGAGGGGGGTAATCATTTATTATCACCGACCCCTGATTATTTGATGATATGAAGCTGAAGTCAGATATTCACCAGCTTCTTGTTCCAATTTTCCCAGTTACATTCTGGCGATTTAGACATTAGAACTGGACTATTTAAGGTGGAATTAGAAAGTTAGCTAGCTAGCGAGACATTAACATACTATTAGCAGTTTTTATGCTTGTTATGAAAAAAAGGATCATAATGCACTGAAACAACATTAAACTAGAACAATACAGTGGTTATCATAACTTTTAATGGGGAAAATTCTCACATTTGTGGGTTTCTTGTTCAGCCATCATGCGTTTTTTCTTTTTTTCTCATAACACTATGCTTGTAGTGTATGAAAATCATTTGGAGGCCATGTAGCCCTAACACTTCACCCTATCCCTCTATCTCAAAAAAAAATTGGGACACCCTAAACGATGTGCATGCACAAAACAGAGGGTTAAGGGCTGAGTGGTAGGGGCAAGAGGTGAAGTGGAATTGTGTGTGATGTGAGTGTATATATATATATATATATATATATATATATATATATATATATATATAGCCTTTTCCTTTGTCCAGTCCGCTTTTGATAAGTGTAAACACTCCACTCATACCCTTGTATCGGACCAGGGTCCAGTCCACCAAACAAAAATTCCAATTCCAGTTCCAATGCCTGGTTCAGTTGGTTGCTGGTGGGAATAAAGTTTTATGATGATCCGCTTCGTATGAGAATTCAACAGCACAGCCTACTTTTCTCACTGCAATCAGTCTGCCAGTTTTAATATGTTATGCTTGACAGAGGCTCATGCTGCTCTTGTAGCCTGAGCCACTGCTAATAACGACATACAAGACTGTCCAGAACAACTGTTCAGTGGTTCCATGCTTTTCAAACATTATCATCCTGATAGTGCTTACCTGTATTTTCAACTGATTATTCATTTTTTCATGCTCAATTCATAATCTGTCATTTCCTTGACAGCTGTTTCGTTTTGCCCATGTTGATGGATGACAAAATGATTTTGCATGTAGGGGCATGGGCAGGGGCAGTTGTGGGCTGGAGGTTAGGGATCTGGCCCTGTGACCGGAAGGTTTGCCGGTTCAGGGCTGACAGTCCATGACTGAGGTATCCTTGAGCAAGACACCTAACCCCCAACTGCTCCCCGGGCGCCGTGGATAGGGTTGCCCACCGCTCCGGGCAAGTGTGCTCACTGCCCCCTAGTGTGTGTGTTCACTAGTGTGTATGTGGTGTTTCACTTCACGGATGGGTTAAATGCAGAGGTGGAATTTCCCCGGTTGTGGGATCAAAAAAGTATCACTTAATAGGAAGAATAAAAAGATTTTTTTTTCCAAAGATGAAAATTTCTTTGATTACATTTAAAATATTATTTAAAGACGCCCATAATTTTGCCCTAGATGTTTTCTCCAAGCATTTTTGAGGAACATTCAAACAAGTATGTGTAATAATGTATATTTATTTTATACTGTTTTCAATTAAATTGTTTTTGAGCTGTTTATTTAGGGGTGCCAGTGTAAATGGTTGACGTTAAATTGGTGCTGATTTTTAACACACTGATTTTTGTGTACCACCATGATATTAAACAGAATTTTAAAGCTCTAAAGCATGGGAAACCAATTTTTCCTTGCATCTTTAAAATGAAAGTGTAATATTGAACTCAAACATTGTTAAAATAAAAAAACAAAAAACAGGGGTATCCAATTTTCTTGGCAAAGGCTCAGTGTAGCTGCAGGTTTTCACTCCAAATAATAAAATGCACCCTTGATTCCACTAGTTTAATCAGTTCCTTTCAGGCTTTAAACATTTGATCATGTGATTTGATCTTGCTTGCCTGGAGCAAAAACCTGCAGCCATACCGATACCGGCCTGCGAGTAAGATTGGACAACACTGTTTTAAAAAGTACTGTGCATGCCCCAGTTAATACCATCCATATATAGAAACAGTCTAAGAAAACTGCTGGTTTGGAATTCATTGATTCTGTGATGTCAAGAAAACCTGCGCATTTACACAAATCAGCCAATCCAATCCTGTTCATGCTGAATTTATGAGGAGTGTTTCAGCCTGGACTGCAAGTATTCAATGAAAGCAGAAGCAGGGCAATTTAGGGGTTCACAGTTTTTGTTGTGTTCATCTTTTCCTAGAAGAGTGGAGCATTTCAGTCAGGGTGATCAGATAGTTGATACTGATCAGATACTCTTTTCATGACTTCCGTTTCCCCCCTACTCACTCCCTCAACCCTTGATCCACAGGCTGGCACCAGTGGGTACATGGCTCCTGAGATTTTGAAAGAGGAGCCATATCGTATGTCAGTGGACTGGTGGGCCTTGGGATGCAGCATCTACGAGATGGTTGCAGGCCGACTCCCCTTTAAGGATTACAAAGAGAAGGTCCAGAAGGAAGAGGTAGCACGGAGGACACTGGAGGATGAATGTAAGTTTGAACATAAGGGCTTTGATGCTGCGTCTAAGGACATAATCAGCCTTTTCCTGAAGAAGAAACCAGAAGAACGACTAGGCTGCAAGTAAGTGGAAGCATTTCATACTGTTGAGAAGGAAAAGATGGATTTCACTTTCCATCATGTCTCTCAGTTTCTAAATTTGAATATTGAGTCTGCAATCAGTACGTTTACAGTACGTTTACAAGTACGTTGCCTAGTTAACTTTGTGTGTGGTAACCAGCTATGAGGACCTCAGTCAACCCTCAGAAGGATCTCCAACCATGAGATTTAATTTGAAAATAATGCTTTTTTGATAATGCAGTAGCCCACTGAGGGGTGTAGTCCCCACAGGAATATCCAATTAAATGGGAAAATAATATGTAATAAGATGGATATTTTAAGATGGGGACATTTGATTTGATTCTGTGAATGTTGTCAATCAAATCATTGCACTCTAAGCCAAGCTAAACTTTATCTTCTTAGCCTTCCAATCACTACTTAGCAACAATTGCTATCCGTTCTTGCCTCAAGCCTTCGGTTTGTTGTCAGAAGCCATCAATGACCGAGGTCCTTAGAAATTTTTTAAGTGTCTATGCAATCAACAGTGACTGGTTCTCAGTTGCGGCCTTCACTGGGCAGGAGATTTGATGTTGTGGTAAATTACTCCTTACAGTCTGATAACAGTCTGATTCACTGAAATGTGAAGTCATGGCCATGTTATGCAAAGTGGATGACTAATACAATTGGGGCTTGTTAACACCTGGTGGACACCATGCTGTCCTGTTATGAATAAGAATAAGACTCAAATTATTCAGTTTATTGGATTGAGTCAGTTCTGGTAGATTCAGTCTGATTCAATAAGATTGTCTTGGATTTGATTACACAGCTGTTGCAATGGTGTGGAATCTTATTTCTGGGGGGTGTACAGGTTTAGGGGAGGACCTGACTGAATAGGAGATTAATAATGGTTCTGTATGTAGCACCAAAAAGGGGTTCTTCTATTATTATGATGTCAGGCTTGTAATCGTCTAGGTGTTACAAAGAAGTATTTCCAGAAAAAGACTCTATTCTGAACAACACATGACTCACTCTTCATCAATCTGAAGAACGTTTTCATTACGCAAAGAACCATTTAAGTATTAAATGGTTCTATATAGAACTCATGGTTCCTTTTACTAAAGAAGTCTTGAAGAAACCTTGTCTTTACAAGTTAAAAGCATCTTTCTATGCATTTGTAGCTGATCCTACATCAGTACACAATTTGAAATGGGGGGGTAAAAGGCGAAAGCCTGCAAGATCTCAGTGCTTTGCTTATGACGACCTTAGATTTTGTAACATTTTTACTAACAGTAGAGAATTCTGACATGTGGAGAGAGGCTTGGTGTGTATATAACATTAATATAAAAATGAATACAATCTAGCACATCTTTCTCTAATATTCTGATGCATATAAACACCCTGTTTAGCTTTATGCAGTGTAAGTATGGTGAGACATACACTAAAGTTTGAAATCAGTTATCATTACAACAGTAACTTGTACAGTATAACGTCATAGAGCATCCTTCATTTATTTAATTCCCAGTCAAACAGCCATGTTATTCCTTTTTTCAGGAGATGTTTCTTAGGAGATTAGATATAAAATAGTGCAGTTCCATACAGGTGGGAAAGTCAAGAAAATTAATAAAAAAACACACAAAAACTGGAGAAAATGGGACTCCCAACAACAGCAAAAGACCTGGTAGACAACAAAACTTTCATCTTTGAGAGAAGATCAAGTTCCACTCCTGCCCTGGATCTGAAAACATCCACAGGTGTTTGTCAATCCTTCCACTGCGAGAAGTCGACTCAGCACTATGGGTCTGAAAGAATGTGTAGTGGTCAAGAAGAACCTCACTGAGAAAAGGAAATAGACAAAAAGGACGAATACACTGACCACCCCAGAGTCCAGACCTCAGCATCACTGAGTATGCTTGGTATTACTTGGATTGTGAGCAGAAAATACAACCAGCTTTTAAGACTGAACTTTGGAGGTGTGGCCAAACATCCCTGCAGATTTCTTTGAAAAACTAAAGGAAAGCCTCCTGATAAGGAATGATGCTGCAATAACAGCAAAAAGTGGGCACACTAAATACTGAAAAAAAAAAATAGTAGCTGAGGCTGATGGGTAATCATCTGTTAAATATACTTTTTCAGTCTTTATTTCCTGGCTCTGAAAAATGAATAACTTACTGAATAATAACTGTTTTGACTGGAAAGGATATAAATGGAAGGTGTTCTCTGAGCTTTGCACAGTACTGTAGATGTAAATATTATAAACCAGACACCAAAGTGTCCTTTTAGATGTTTCATTCAATATTTAAAATATCTTGTTAATAAATATCTAAGTTAATAAATCTTTGAACAGTATTTTTTGTGGTGTCATGTGCCTTGAAATTAAATTTTGTGGAATATGAAGAATTCTGAATATTAAATATATTCTAAATGTTAACGATATTTTTACACAGTGGGTGCTGGGATTGGCTCCTGCATACCTGGGATTAGATATTTTTTACTATTATTGTCTTATTTTCATTATTTTATTGTTTTTGTTCGTTTACTTGTTATTACTCATATTCTTATTCTTATTTTAGTTATGATTATTTTATTATTTATTATTATTTTAGTCATTTTAATTAATTTACTTGTTGATCTAATCCTCCTTTTGTTTTATTTTGATTTGATTAACTTTTACATTTTAGCTACGTTTTAAATTTTTGACTGTATTTTTATTGTTAGTTTCATTTTTTAAATTTACTTTTATTACTTGATATGTTCTTAACATTATCAATCCCTTTTCCTGTATCAACTCGGAAACATTGTAAATGAGGGTCACCCTCAATGTTCTCAGAGGTAAAATAGAGGTTCATTGATTGATTGACAAATGAATCAAAGTACATTTTATTAACGTTGCTCTCAATGTTATACAGTTTTCTCAGTCACTTTCATCCACAGCTTCATTCCTCTAAATCAGAGGTTACTAATAGGCCGGATGGGGGTATGAATAAAGACCCAGGCACTGTCCTATGTGAATCTGGACCTATAACCGATAAATAGTGGAGAATTATTTAATTTTGATGGGGTGGTCCTATTTTAATCAGCGTAGCTTTCCTAGCCTTTATGGTAGCGCTGTTGCAGCCGGTGATTCACAGACCAATCGCATGCTTTGTAAATATCACATGTGATGCTACTCAGCCAATCAGATCTGTGCATTACGATAAGCACTGAGACTCGAGTGATTGATACACACACAGGGGAAGGACGAGGCAAGAAACAGCAGTCAGAGAGGAAAGTGAGTCAGAGGGAAGTTATTTCACATGATGTGCTCTAAAAAGAGAAAACTGACAAATGTTGTTAAAATATTACTGAATTGTACTTTATTTGATTTGACATTCAGTTGTTGACTGTATAAGATGCTGATATACATACTAGGCTACTTTAGTTTACAGTATATGGCTCTGAATCGTGATGCAAGTTAGACATTATGATGTTCCAGACCTTTGCTTGAGGAAATTTTCTCTAACTGGACCTTATTTGAACTTTAAAGACTCCTGATCTAAGTCATCTGAAATGTCTTAATAGGAATAGATATGCAGGAGCATGAGTAGTCTATATTGTTATACGATGTAATTTGCTTTCCCAATAGTCAGTTTGACCTTAAAGTGAGCTGATTTGGTGCTGAAGTAAGTACTACTTTTCTAATATTCTCTTTTTCTTTGAATCAGCTGCTGAACTGCTCTGTCCATAAGTACCTACATCAGTAATAACCTAACAAAGCTCCTAATTGACCTTTTTTTTATAGTGGGGATGACCTTCGAAAGCATGAGTTCTTCAAATCCATCAGCTTTCCTCGTCTGGAGGCGGGGCTTATCAAGCCTCCCTGGGTGCCCAAGCCCAACGTCGTCTATGCCAAAGACATGGGAGACATACGGGACTTCTCTGAGGTCAAAGGGGTCGAGTTTGACAGCAATGATGAAAAGTTTTTCAAAGAGTTCAGCACTGGTGCAGTGTCAATTCCGTGGCAACAGGAGATGATTGACAGTGGACTGTTTGACGAGCTTAATGACCCAAACAGGAAAGAGTCAAGTTGGGGACTTAAGGAAAATAAGCAATCAAAATCTTGCACTCTTCTTTGAAAGAGTCTGTGCATGAGAATAAGCAGCCAAAGAGCTCTGCTTCACACTTACCTTCCACTTCCTTAAAAAAGCATGGTTTGTACTGTGCGGTATGAAACATTTTGGCAGTCAAAAACAAACAAAAACAGTAGTTATATGTTTTACAACTGTGTTAATGACCGAGCTGACAGTCACAAACTCCCTGCTGTCATAAACTGGCAGTCACGGCTTTTGCTTAAAGCCCTGGAATTTCTTACTTCTTCTCAGTACAGCAAGACAGCCTTTTGAAAAGCACCAGTGTGTCCAAAAGCACAGCTCAGAGGTTTTAGAGCACAAATGTTCCCTACATTTGTATGTTTTAGAGGACAGTTCCACTGATTTCTTTTTAAAAACTGCTGCATAATGAAATGACTAAGATGTAAACAAAGTCATTGAGAGGGGGTTGGTGTCAAACGCATCGTTCTAGAGAAATTTACCAAATCAGAAACGTTCACAGTGGTGGTGATAGGAACCAGACTTTTGAAGTGTTTAATGCCTCTGAAAGCCCTGGTGGAGAGGTACATGTAGGACATTGTGAGGACATAAGAAAGGCAAAAAAAGGCAGCAACAGGGGAGCCAGAAAAGACTGTCTGTTAATAAACAGCAAAAGTGTACTGATGGTAAAAATCTGTAAAATTATGGTCATTTAATTTTGTAGAAATGCTAGAAATACTCCCCCTGTGATGGACTAGTGACCTGTCCAGGCTGTATCCAACCTTCCACCCAATGCCTGCTGGGATAGGCTCCAGCACCCCCTTCCCCTGACCCAGAAGGATAAGCAGTTTAGATAATGTGTGTGTGTGTGTGTGTGTGTGCAAGAAATACTGCCTTTAACTGTAAATAAAATTGTTTCATGGCATATTATTTTTGCATAATAATAACAATAACAACCACTGATATCAATGCAAATGCTTGTGAAATAAAGGTGACAGTGTGTTTTAGTGAATATACATTCTATTTCTGTAAATCTTCTGTAAAACTACAGTGTTAAAATACAGTATATATGTGTGGTTCATTTGCATGCATTTAACCTTTTTTCCCTAAAAGATGTTGACCATGACATTTTACACTACTTTGACAGTGAACTTTTTTTTTTTCTTTTTTCTGTTTTTGTCAGTAAAAATGACATTTAAAAACATTTGTTGACCTCTGATTCCTGTAACCACCGCTGTAAAGAAACCAGAGAAGACAGGTTTCTCTACAATAAACCATTTCACAGCAAACCATTCCAAATACCTTTGTTTGCAGCTCAGCCATTGAATTCTGAAAATTCTCCTTTAGGGATGAACATGTGCCTGGCCAGCAGAGGGCGCTGTTTGATTTGAAACGTCTTAAGTTCACCTCAGGTTTTCCCAGTGCCTTAAATAACTCAAGGTTTAAGGACGTCTTGCTGGTGTAACAAAGTAAGGCCCCTTTGTGAAAGAAGGAGCCAGGAGGAGGGAAAATGAGAGAGAAACCTGTGGTTTTGGAAAAGAAGCTGATATTTGTCCTTCTATTTCGTGTTCTTGGCCATGAGGGCAGGAACTGAAATAGCTTCATGGTTTATTAGGAAAATAAGGCTTGTCTGTTTGGTTTAGGTGGATGAGGGTGAATATTTTTATGATTTCTTTTTTTCAGCACCCCCTATTGCTTCCCCTGTAATGGAATGTGTTGAATTCTGACTTTCATTTAGATGCACTAAAGGAAAGCTTGGATCACACTGACTTCGGATGCAGTGGCCTTCATGTGCGGCCCTCACTTCAGCATGTTTTTGGAAAGAGCTTAAAAAGATACATACAAATTTCCACAGGTGATGTTCGTGTTCATCTTCTCTGATTATTAGCAAGTAAGAGACCAGAGCGACATCAGAAGTGCAATACTTCTACTCTGAATTATCTGCCCAAATAGTAGCCACTCCAAAAAGGTTAGTGTACCAGAAACCATATTATTTTTCAAATAAAAGACAGGGTTTGAAACAGTATTCTTTGGACTGTAAACTGTGCACATTGGTAGTCTGGTAGTATATAGTTTTGGACAAAGTCTCAGACTTGTGTAAAGTTACTGTAGTTCAGTCATTTTAATGCTATCGTATTCAATAGTATGTTAAACACTAACATTAGAAGTGTATTCATTGTTATAGTGTGTGTAGTACATGGTTTTAGGGCACATCCCTAGTCAAATCTCTGAAGTAAGGAGTTTGGGTCTCTGAGATGCAGGTTGGAGTCAAATCTCAAGTCTTTGAGTTGCAGGTTGGAGTCAAATCTCAAGTCTTTGAGTTGCAGGTTGGAGTCAAATTTCTTTGAGGTAAAGGCTGGAGTCAAATTGTGCCTCAGTCCAAATCAAGTTGAACTTTAATTAACTCTCAAACTGTTATTAGCAATTAAGCTAAACTTGCTTCTTTACACAGAATGCACTGCAACACTGTTCCTCCTTTTACTTTCACTTTCATATAACTAATAAACAACTAGATGAAAATCAAATACATTATAGAAACTCAACATTGAGAAGTTATCTGTAACTTACTGAAGTACAAACATACTACAACATGGCTAGATTAGCTAATAGGTTCTCCAGTACATCATTCTGAAACATTCTGAAGGTACTTGCTACAGTACCTTTTTGCTGCAATGCTCAGAATGTAGCTTGCACTGGTGCTCCATTATATTTAAGCAATAGAACACGTCATATGTTATCACGAAATAACATCACGGCTGTGATTTGGTCGTCCTAGATAACCACAGCAATGATGCAATTGAGCTCAAGTGTTCTATTGCTTCTATACAACCCTTAAATAAATAAAGTAAGACATTAATAAACTGGGCCGTGAACGTGGCGTTTAATATGTTTTAATGTTAATTATAGTTTTATAATTATAGTTCCTTAACAAGCAGCTTGTTGCTGCGTCAGAGTAACGAGCTCCACCCACTAGTTGCACAGCCAGCAGTTTGTTCTCCAGCTCCTTACA
Source organism: Pygocentrus nattereri (assembly GCF_015220715.1). Taxonomy (NCBI): domain Eukaryota; kingdom Metazoa; phylum Chordata; class Actinopteri; order Characiformes; family Serrasalmidae; genus Pygocentrus; species Pygocentrus nattereri. Next base: position 35,121,389 of record NC_051217.1, on the reverse strand, counting down.
CTGAACTCCAAAACTGTCATCAGCACTGAGCAGATTTTTTGTTTTTATTACAGCAGTTTTATGGCTCAGTCTGATTTGGTCAGATTCTGAAGATCAGACTACACATTTGGCGAATGGTATTGGGTTTATTTCTGGCTGATTCCAGGTTGTTTAGCTGTTCTTCTGTCACAGCTGCCGACTGAAAAGCAGCTTTGACAGTTTGGGAATTTAATGTAGTCTCATCTTCAGAGTGTGACCAAATCGGCAGTTGGTCAAATGTGATCTTAAAAGTGTCCATTTTCTGTTTGTGACAAAGTAAGAAGTAAAAACGTTCAAATGGCTTGAGCGTCTCCTACAGCTGTCAAAGTCGTTGCTTAGCAACAGCGTCTCGGCGGCGTGATACAGCATTTGTGAAAAACCCATGATGTTATGGTGAAATAACAGCACCATTAGAACGCTTCTCAGCCAATCAGCTTGCGTGGCTGGAACTAACTGTTATATAATTTGTATTATGACATAACTCATAATACAATGATGTGCAAACACACGTTTGTGAAGCCTGAAGCACCTGCATTCGCATATGTGTTGATCATGTTTCTGGCGGTGTTGACATGTACACTAAGTTCTTTAAGGAGAACAGTTTGTTTCGCCATTGAAAATCAGTGGTACTTGGTTTTGGGAAGGAACAAGAGTCTCTTGTTCGGGAAACAGAGGAGAAAGAAGAGTCCTTGCCTCATTTAAAGCCCTCAAGGTAAAGGCCTTGTGGATTATTGACACATGTTGCTAGTCTAAGGGATTTTAGTGTGGTGTCAGCACCTCTTGAAAGTGATCATGGCAGTTTCAACCCTCACGAAACACGGAGGCTAAAACAATGTTGTGTATCTTTTGGCACAGTTCTTTGAATACAGCCATTTGAATACAATGAACATATTTGGGCAACATGACATATTTTCAGATGGTGCTTTTATTGGGCCGATTCCTTGTGTGTAAGTGTTTAGGTGGTGGATATTTAGCCCCGTGTAACCCAGACCGCAATCTGGACTCACCACAATTTCAGGCTTAGGTTTCGTCTCAGCCACACGGCCGGTGTCCTGTAATCTCATTTAACAAGCTGCCATGTGGCTGCTAACACGGGCCTAACACGAAACCCTCCACCACCAACAGCCTGCCTCACACTTTAGCATGCCGCTAACGCTTTTATAGGGTTTCACTGGAGTTAATATAATTAGGTGAGAACATGTAGATGCACAGATGCTCAGAAAGGCCAGATCATTCACAGAGTTTTTAAGTGATAGTATATAAAGGCAGGATCCTTAAAACACAAACAGATGTGTATCTACTCACTCAGCCTCAAGCCCTCAGTGCTGTTTTTGGATGATTAGGATAAGCGTTTAGCAGCATGTCCTCAGAGAGGCGCATATAACGAGCAGGAGCAACACACACACAAGTTTTTAAACTGAATTAAATGATAAAGCAATGTGCAAAGTCCTTTGAGAGGCACCTACAACAGCAAAGTCATTCAGGTTTGTTTTAACATAATGGGAGGACATAAGGTCATCTATTATAGATATGTGTGTACCCTTACTACCCTTATGTCTCATATTTATTAGTAAGTACCTATATGTAACAATAATATGTCTCATATTTGTTTTTTTTTTTACATAATTTGAAAATACCTGTTACCCTTTACATTGTGTGTAAATTTCATGATGAATGGTCTAAAAGATTAAAAATTTTTCAAAATTACTTTTTGAGTTTACTACTTTAAAATTCTGGTTCCATTGACTTACATTAAAAGTAAAGTAGGTTTTTTCCCTTTTCCTATATAAACAGTGCTATTAAAGTTAACACGTGAATAGTGCTACTAATTATTTAATGCCACTAACACATTTTCTTAGTTTCCCCCTTTGAACCATAGTTATGGGCTGAAGACTTGCTGTGACTCCCTCACTGTAGTGTTCGCATCTTCACCTACCTGTGAGCCATGTTCAAACTGTATTTGCTCTGGATAAGAGTCTCTGCCACATGACGCCTTCAGCACTGGACAGTACTTGATGCAAGCAGCAAACTAACAAAAGTGCTATTTAAGTAGACTACAGACTACAGTTCACCAAAGACTTAAAAAGAAATTCCTGATTTTTCAAAATTTCTACATAATTAAACAATTAAACCATAAACAAAATCATTCAGATTGGTTTCATGGTATCTGACCCGGATCAGCGGTTGAGGATGGATGGATGGATGGATGGATGGATGGATGGTTTCATGCAAAGTTTAGAGGAAGGATCACAGTCGGAATCATTCACAGTGGTGATGATGGGAACCATCTTTTTGAAATCAGATTTTGGCCTAAAACATTTTTATAATTCATTCATACATGCAGGGTGTCGAAATGCAAAACCGCCTTGTTTTTTTTTTCAGATTTACCACTAATTTTTATTACTATTTTATCAGCAGCATTACATATAGATTCCAAAAGACATGTAGGTTTCCTGGTGGTTTTGTGCAGTAAATAAAGTGGTTATATTTGCATTGCAGACATCACAACTCCTGGTTTCTATTACCACCACTGTAAACAAATCAGAGCCTGTAAGTTTCTCTAAAATGAACTATTTTACATCAAACCACTCTGAATGACTTTATTCATATTACAATGAATGAATTTGTGAAAAAGTTTTAGAACAATCAGTCGAATTTCCCTTCATCCCCACAGTACAAGAGCTACAGGTACAGTAGCTCTAACTGGAATGTGCAACCAGTGATCCTTTCACTGGAAGTCGGTGATGAAAACTACAAACTGAGTTTGCCTTATTTCAAGTTCATGCATTCTAGTGAAGCTTGTTTTTTCCACTCATACAGCTATAATAAATGCACAGCTTTTTAAAAGGTATTCTCTCTCTATTGGGTCAAATTAGAACAAAGAAGAACACAAACTGCTGCAATTAATTTTAATTAATTATTTAAATCATTTGACAGGCCTGATATACATCAAGTTTTCGCAGTATTGTGCACAAGTCAAAAACTACCATTCATTTATTTGATATTCAGTAAAAACAGCCAAGTATAGCTTATTAATTTTTAGAAAACACTTCAGAGGATATTAAATTAGAGATTGCATAAGAAAGCGCAAAAAGTTGACAGGAAACAAGCAAAAAATTAAGACACAGAAAAACTAGGACTCAATACAACTCAACGTTATGGGTCTGAAAGGATGTGCAGCTGTCAAGAAGCTGTTACTGAGATGAAGGAATAGACAAAAAGAAGAAAATTGAAAATGCTTTTTATGATTGTTTAGAATCATTAGAAGCACAATATGCAAATTAACTTGTAAGACTGAACTTTGGAGATATGGAAAACTATCTATGCAGGTTCCCTTGAAGAACTAAAAGTTTCCCACAACAGAAAATACTGAACAATCTGATATATATTTGGTTGCTGAGGCTTCTGGGTAAGTTTCTGTTATATATAATAGTGTGGTGTATATTATACATAGGTATCTCTATGTGATAATATGTCCAATGTTAATAGCGGTAAGTGTTAATGTTAATAGTGTTAATGAAATGTTAATAGTGGTAAGTGTTAATGTTAATAATGTTAATGAAATGTTAATAGTGGTAAGTGTTAATGTCAATAGTGTTAATGAAATGTTAATAGAGATAAATCTTACCAGTAATAATGTTAATTAAATGTTAATAGCTGTAAATGTTAATGTTAATAATGTTCATGAAATGTTAACAGTGGCAAGTGTTAATGAAAGGGTAATAGTTGTAAATGGCCCTGCAGTGTGTTAGTTCCTGTGAGTGATCTTTGAGTGTATATGAAGGACAGCAGGAGTGTGGGGTTCACACCAGAGTCAGCACTTAGAGAAGCAGCTCTAATGGAAACCTAAGCCTCAGTCTTAGAGGCTCAGGGCGGTGAGGAGAATACACAACCAGGGAGACATCTGCGGCTGACGTGACGACAGCTAAACTCCCACCACGATGTCTCCGAACATGTTTTTTCCAGACGTGTGAGTGTGTGTGTGGGAGACGGGAAAGAGATGATATGGGCAGTTCAGACCTTCACCCCAAGCTCTCAAATGAAAAAGAAAAGGGCTTCCCATGAAACTCTTGTTTGTTTTAAAACCTTTTCTACTGTCAGGATGTGGGGTCGTACATGTATTCTATATAATCAGTCATCATAATTTCTGTGATGTCACAGAATTAAAATATTAAAAAGGAATTCAAGCATAAAACACTACAAACAAAGGCCGGGAATTTGGACATTTGTTAGGCCCATGCACACACATTTTGGATGGCTCAAGGGCGAAAAAGAGCAACAAACATGATTTAATTCAGTCTTATAAAGCTGTGTGGGTGGGACAAGCCACATGAACCTTGTGACCAGTGAGGGCACTTTCTTAAGTGAGCACTAACCAACATTAGAAAAACCTAATGTACATTGAAAAAGGAGAGTTTTGGTCAAATACATTGAACACTGGAATGTTATTCTGTGGACCTGCAGTGTACTTGTATATTACCTGCCCACAAGACTGAGATTAAACTAATTAGAAAGAAAATATGGTTTTAGTTTCCTTTGGCCTTTAAAAGCTTTACATTGTTACTTATGCAGGAATCTGACCCCCAGTCATCAGTGTGCAAAGCCGTGGTGTTATATACACTAATCTACGCACTATGCACTGTTCACTAATTTAAACACTATATCCTACAGAATTTCATCACAACATAGCGTTTAGTTACATTTCTATTTATAAGGCCCACAGAGTCTTATATGAATCTGTTCATTACAATAATGAAAACTTGAAGAAGCAAGTTTTTGCCACTACTCTATTTGTTTGTTGTTTAACATAACTACATTATGAAATGTGACGCTTTCCCAATTTATCATTGTTTGGATATGAAGGGCTGAAGTGATGCATTAAAGGTTGGAGTTACTAAGCAGCACCCCAGGCAGTCAGTACTGCACCAGAAGGGGTGCATTTGCCCAAGAGCAATGAATCCAAGCCAGCACACAAGCTCTATTCCCAAGGCAGGCCTCACCCTGCCTCACTGAAATAGATTTTGAAGCATGGTGGAGGCAGTATTAAATACATTTATCATATACACCAACCAAGAGGGCACTTGTACAGTCTGAGGGCAAAGGAGCAGCCCCCCCTTAAAAGTATTTCACGAAGTAATGGCCATTTATTTTAGCTTTTTTCTCCATTTTTTTGCACCATGTGAGGTTTATTTTGTTTTAAAAATGTATTAACCAAACACAAATTTTAGCAGTAAAAAAGCAAAACATCCACTGTACCAAAACACTGGACACTGCTCATTTACACACGCACACTAAGTGATGGCAGTTGGTTGGAAGATCAAAGTGATGCCGAGAGTAATTTAGGAGTGTTTTTAGGAGTGACACGATCTGGTTCCACTTCAAAGAGCTGCACAGCACTAAAAAGTCTTGCTCGGGCATCTTCAGGATGTTATCACCCAGCGATCCTTGTAGCCAGACTCCTCTTTTGGATCGTCTTTGTAGTTATACTTATCTGCACATGCTTTCAACATGTGTTTGTGTCATAGCATTTCCAGGCTTGCACTCAGGGCTGTGTTAAGAAGAACATTCTGGGGCCAATACCACACCCTTATCAACTCTGAAGGACATGCATAAGACCATTTAAAATTGATGTCCATCAACATTAATAAATCACAACACAGGTTATGAATGAGTAAAATGAGCACAAAGTTGATAAATACTTATAAAGTCTAAAAGTTCAGATTCATTCCTTATTTGTCAGATTTAGTAAAACTGTAGACATCATAATGTTGTTGCTACATTTATTAAAAATCCATTCACATCCATTGGACTGGTGAGCAGTGGAAGCATGTTCTCTGAAGTGATGAATCATGCTTCACTACCTGTCAGTTTGATGGATCAATCTGAGTTTGGTGGACACCAGGAGAACACTCCTAACAGAATGCATAGTGTCAACAGTAAAGTTTGGTAGAAGGGGGATAATGGGCTGTGTTTGAGGATTTAAAGCCCTTTAGTTCAAGTGAAGTATAATCTTAAAGCTATAGAATACAAGGACATCTTAGACAATTGTGCTTCCAACTTTGTAGCAACAGTTTGAGGAAGAGCCTCCTATGCACAAAATTTGATGGGTTTGGAGTGGAGGAACTCCAGTGGTCTGCACAAAGCCCTGACCTCAACCCTCCTCAACACCTTTGGACCAAACTAAAACACTGATTGCGAGCCAGATTTTCTCGGCCAACATCCGTGCCTGACTCTTTTGACTGAATGGGCACAAAATCCTACAGAAACACTCCAAAATACTGTGGAAAACCTTCTCAGAAGAGTGGAGGCTGTTATAGCCTAAACATATACACCAATCAGTCATAACATTATGAGCACCTCCTTGTTTCTGTGCTCATTGTCCATTTTATCAGCTCCACGTACTATGTAGGTGCACTTTGTAGTTCTACAACTACAGACTGTAGTCCATCTGTTTTTCTTCTGCATACTTTGTTAGCCCCCTTTACCTTGTTCTTCAGTGGTCAGGATCCCCATGGATCCTCACAGAGCAGGTACTATTTGAGTGATGAATCATTCTCAGCACTGCAGTAACACTGATGTTGTGGTGGTGTGTTTGTGTGTGTTGTTCTGGTATGAGTAGATCAGACAAAGCAGTGCTGCTGGAGTTTTTAAACACTGTGTCCACTCACTGCCCACTCTTTTAGACATCCTTACCTCATCATTCCTCCTTGTAGATGTAAAGTCAGAGATGATAGCTCATCTGCTGCTGCACAGTTTGTGTTGGTCATCCTCTAGTCCTTCATCAGTGGTCACAGGACGCTGCCCACGGGATGCTATTGGCTGCATATTTTTGGTTGGTGGACTATTCTCAGTCCAGCAGCAATCCTGAGGGGTTTAGCACGTGCTGTGCCTGATCCACTCAGACCAGCACAACACATATTAACACACCACCACCATGTCAGTGTTACTGCAGTGCTAAGAATGATCCACCACCCAAATTGTACCTGCAGGGCAGTTGTGGGCTGGAGGTTAGGGAACTGGCCCTGTAACTAGAAGGTTGGGTGTTCAATCCCCAGTGCTGACAGTCCATGACTGAGGAATCCTTGAGCAAGACACCTAACGCCCAATTGCTCCCTGGGTGCCGTGGATAGGGCTGCTCCGAGCAAGTGTGCTCACTGCCCCCTAGTGTGTGTGTATTCACTAGTGTGTAGTGTGTACTAGTGTTCACTTCACGGATGGGTTAAATGCGGAGGTGGAATTTCCCTGTTTGTGGGATTGAAAAAGTATCACATAACTTTGTGAGGGTCCATGGGGGTCCTGACCACTGAAGAACAGTGTAACAAAGTATGAGAGAAACAGATGGACTACAGTCTGTAATTGTAGAACTACAGTGCACCTGTATAGTAAGTGGACCTGATAAAATGGACAATGAGTGTAGAAACAAGGAGGTGGTCAGAATATGCCTGAACGGTGTAGATATGATGGTTAAGTGCCCACGTAGTTTTGATTAAATAGTGTAGATGATTTGCATCGACATAAACATAATTTCCAGTTGCTTTTTTTATAATTCCATTTGCAGAAATCTGCATGGGGCCCCTGGTGGCAATGGCAATGGGCTGCAGGGTCTAAAGCCTATTGCTTCAATGCCCTGCATTAAAATCTATCTAGGAATATGTTTTAATTATTATATGTTATTATTATATTATCATGTTTCCATCAGAGTTGAACCAGTGGATCTGGATGACAAATCAATGATCAGCAAAATCATTGATCATCAATGTAAATACACATTTTTGTTGTTCTTAACTTCAGTTTGTGAACATGTCACCTTTGACATGTTATTATTTTCACAAATAAGCACAGTTTTAACTGTGGTCATTATGTGAAGGACACAAAATTGTCCTGATTTGGTAGAATGGCACATGTACATGTTTGTTTTTGTGCATTTCCAGGACTTCCATGTCTCAAGTTTGTAGTAAAACAAGGCTAATCTACAATATCAGCAAAAAGGTCTGGCTCTGTGATGCTACAGCTGCTGCATATATATAGTACAAATGGGTCATATGTATGACCTCATGTCCTGTTTAAAAACAGACTTGTTTGTGCTCCTGCAAACAGTTAACCCTTGAAGAAAATCTAAGGGAACATGTACCTCGGAGTGTTTATGTGTCAGTGTTTTGTGCATGTCAGTGTTTGTGGTTGTGTTTGGTTGCATCTCTGTGCTGGACGTGCTAATAGTCATACCAAAGGCCCTGTGGGGGGACACACAAGGATTCCTCAATATCAGCTGGGCTTTGAATTACCCTCTGCTCAGGACACATGCAGATTATCACCATAGTTTCCCCAAATTACTCTCGGTGTTACCTTAGATGAGAGGTCACGTCAAAGGCAAGTGTTCAGACGTGACTAAAGGGCTTAAAGAAGATTAACTTCACTGCACGCTGGAGATCAACACAGTCTGCAGCACTGAAAGAGGAGAGGAGAGGAGAGGAGAGGAAAGGAAAGGAGAAGAGAGGATAACTGAAAAGAGAAGAAAAAGGGAGAAAGCAAGAAGAAGTGGGCAAGAAAATGAAAGAAAAGAAGAATTTAGAAGACAAAAAGACAAGGGGAAAAGAGTAAAGAAGAAAAATATGCAAAGTAGTTGGAAGAGAAGAGAAGACAAGAGAAGAGGAGAGAAGAGAAGAGGAGAATATAGTAGAGGAGCAGAGAAAAGAAGAGAAGGGGAGAATGTAGTAGAAGAGGAGAATGTAGAAGAACAGGAAAGTGAAGAGAAGAGAAGGGAAAACTAAGTGCAGAGAAAAGAAGAGGAGAGGAGAGGAGAGAAGATGAGAATATAGTAGAAGATAAGAGGTGACAAGAGAAGAGAAGACAAGAGAAGAGGAGAGAAGAGGAGAGAAGAGGAGAATATAATAGAAGAGAAAAGAAGAGAAGGGGAGAATGTAGTAGAAGAGGAGAATGTAGAAGAACAGAAAAGTGAAGAGAAGAGAAGAGGAGAATATAGGAGAAGAGAAGAGAAAAGAAGTGAAGAGAAGAGGAGAATATAAGAGAAGAGAAGAGAAAAGAAGTGAAGAGAAGAGGAGAATATAGGAGAAGAGAAGAGAAAAGAAGTGAAGAGAAGAGGAGAATATAGGAGAAGAGAAGAGAAAAGAAGTGAAGAGAAGAGGAGAATATAGGAGAAGAGAAGAGAAAAGAAGTGAAGAGAAGAGGAGAATATAGGAGAAGAGAAAAGAAAAGAAGTGAAGAGAAGAGGAGAATATAGGAGAAGAGAAGAGAAAAGAAGTGAAGAGAAGAGGAGAATATAGGAGAAGAGGAGAGCGATGGCGTCTCTGTTGAGCAGAAGCAGAAGCTGAAGGCCTGAGTCAGTAGCACTATTTCTAGGTCTGGTTGCTGTGACTGCTGCTCAGCCATGTTCATCAGTTTACTCTGTCACTGAGGGCTGCGTTTATTTTTACATTTACGTTCAGTTTTGTGGGGCCCATTACTTGAATTCTTGACATTTCCACAAATAAGTGAATTCCATACCCAGGTCCAAGAGCAACACAAACGTCTAACCTCATGTGCCTCTCGCAGGACTCTCTCTCTCTCTCTCTCTCTCTCTCTCTCTCTCTCTCTCTCTCTCTCTCTCTCTCTCTCTCACTCACGCTCACTCGTACATTTGTGCATCCATTCAGACTATCATAACTGTCGCTTACACGCTCAAACTGAATAGCCAGTTTTACAGGTTTTTACTCTGAGGCTCATCTGATCTCCAGCTTGCTAATTCCATCATCTGTACAGTTACCGTATGTGACCTTTCCATTCAATTTTCAAAATAATTTATATTTTGAGTTTTATAGTTTTACAGTGCTTAAATCATTCTGTTTCCTAAACATTGGGTTTCATAGTGTGTTGAGCTGTGGTGGTATCCATTGGTGATAAAACACGGATACCATAAACATTATAAGGCTGTTTCAAGTGTTTTTGGTGACTCACTCTCTCTCTCTCTCTTTCTCTTTCTCTCTCTCTCTCTTCAAGTTTTACCCCTGAAAACATGTCTCTATGAAGTTTACGATTCCTGAATGTTTTTTGCATAAGGTACAGAATTCACAGCTGTATTATTTTGACCACCCTCTTGGTGACAGTAACATGGCCACATTACGAATCATGTAAATAACTCATACTAAGAGCTAGCCAGGCTAAAGTACTGCCTCCACACGACAGGATCAGTTTTAACGTACTTTAACATACGCATCCCAAAGTAAGCAATGGGGGAAGTCCATATACACCCAAATAAATGTATATAATGTTTTGCATTTTTAATGCACAGATTTATCAAAAATGTACCATAAATGTTCAACAAAATATTTTCAAGAAATTAATATTCGGTTATGCTTTCACTTTTATTGTACTCATGTTTGCTCTTTTATTTTGTGGTTAAAAATAAATTTGTCAATTTGTCAGAGCCTTTTTTTGCTAATCAAATTCATTCTCATGCACATACTTCCATGTGTTGAGGTTGGAATGCTTGCCTGGTTTAATCAACATAGAACTGTATTGTATGGATTCATTGATGAATTGTGCCATGAATGTTCAAAATGAGGGAAAAAAAATTGATATTCTGGGGCAGGATGCTCAGCCCTGATCCTGGAGATCTACCTCTCTGAAGAATCCAAACCCAACAATCCTGGCTCTAATAGTCAGATACTCCTGGAAGACTGTATTACCTGGATCTGGTGTGTTATATTAGGGTTGGAGCTAAGCTCTGCTGGGTTGTAAATCTCTAGGACCAGGATTGGGCTCCCCTGCTCTGGACAATGGTAATTTCTACTAGCACACCTACAGGATTCTAGTAGTGTGTTAGTAGTTAACTAACAGTGACTCATATGAACATTTATTGGCTGTTCTAGATAAACGAAGACATTTAAAGCTTGTACAGGGCTGTAAAAAAAGTATTTTTGCTAATTTGTCACATTTAAATGTTTCAAATCACCCATCTATCCCACACAAGTAAACACAAAATATATATTTTGTCATCTAGGCCCTTCAGAAGCAAAGCAGCACCAGACTGTCACACTACCACCACCATGTTTCACTGTTGGTTTGATGTGCTTATGGTGGAATGTGATGTTCATTTTATGCCAGGTGTGGTACCCATGAATTCCAAAAAGTTCCTCCTTTGAGCTCAGTCCACCACATACTATCCCAAAAGTCCTCTGGGTCATTTAAATGTTTTTGGCAAATGTGAGACTAGCCTTTATGCCGTTTTTGGTCAGCAGTGGCCTTGCAACTCTCCCATGGATGCCTATTTTGGTCAATGTCTTTGTGCACATTGACCTTAACTTGGGCAAGTGAGGCCTGCAGCTCTTTAAATGTCCATTTGGGTTCATTTTGTGTCCTCCCAGATCAGTCATCGATGTGGTCTTGGTGAAATTTTGGTAAGCCAGCCACTTCTGGGAAGGTTTACCACTGTTCTAAGTTTTCGCCATTTGTGGATAATGGCTTTCACTGATGTCGAGTCCAAGAGCCTCAGCAAAGGCTTTCTGTAAAATCAGATTGGTAGATTTCAAAGACTTTGTTTAGAACGTGGAGTGTCAGTGTTACTGCATTGCTGAGAATGATCCACCACCCAAGTAGTCCCTGCTCTCTGAGGGTCCATGAGGGTTCTGACCACTGAAGAACAGGGTAAAAGGGGGCTAACAAAGTATCAGAGAAACAGATGGACTACAATCTGTAACTGTAGAACTACACAGTGCACCTATATAGTAAGTAGAGCTGATAAAATGGACAATGAGTGTAGAAACCAGGAGGTCATAATGTTATGCCTGATCAATGTATTTAAGTGATGTTTAGATTCTACAGGTCTGGCAGTAATCATGTCATGGCTGGTGAAACTAAATTGCTTTTGGTTAACTGGTTAATTTAGTAGCTAAGGGGGCAATTACTTTTTTGCATAGGGCCAGGTAAGGCTGTACAGCATTTTTCCTTCAATAAATGAATTTATCATTTAGAAACAGCATTTTGTGTCTAATTGGGTTATTTTTATCTAATATTAAAAGTAGTTTGATTATCTGAAACATTCAAGTGTGACAAATATGAAAAAAGTGAAGGAATCAGGAGCAAGTATTTAGAAATTCTGGAAGGCAAAGATTGACATTTTTTCTTAAAAAAAAATGAGTCTCACCCTTTGGAAATCAAAATATGGAAATGATGGAATTGGAAATCAACGTGGAATGTGGGACTGGAAACCCAAACGCTGTTGATTCCACTGTTACTTCCTAATTACACTAGAGCTGAATCTGACACATTAGGCCTTCACTTCAACTCCTGAAGTCCTAACCAATGGAAGAGGCAGCTTGATTATCTATCTATCTGGATAATTTTCCATTGGACATTTTATGAGACTTAGCAACCGTTACAATTAGCCCCTCCTATGGGGCAAGTTGTAACATTTGCACTCATTCTACTTTTGGCTGAATTGTCTACAAAATGAGCTAGATAGTTTGGGAGAGAAGTTTAGGTTGCTTATGTTTAAAATTATTCCTCTTTCTCAAATACTTCCAAATTTACTAAGCAAATCCAAAATGCGTGCCCTGCTCTCCCCTAATGCAATGGAGAACCAATGAAGAACCAATTGTATTCTCTTACACTGGACTGGCTTCAATGCCACATAGATGATTAACAAAGCGTTTGTTGTATCAATTTTTACAGTGTAAAATATCTCTCCCCCACTGTGCCAAGGACAAAGAAAGATAAATGATAATACTTGGAGGACTTTATACATAATAATTACACAGCATAGCCCCAAAACCCTAACATGGAGATATTATTTCATGTGCAAATGTCCTTAAGCAAACTGTAATTCTCTGCTTATGTGGTCTTGAGGCTTGGCTGCAGGATTTGTTGCATATGTATCTCAGAAAGTGAGTGAAAAGTGATGAACTGAAGTGTTAGCAAATACAGACAGTCTGGCAAGAGTCTAAATGTAGACCAATAAGTCATGATCAAATACTGAGACAAAAGCTACAAAGACATCAAAAAATGCACCAGCAGGTCCCATCACATCTCCCATTGTCACATGCATCTCATTTTCACCCAGAACAGCCGGTAATACAGTGTGTCAGGTGTGGAATAGAGTATATCAAGTTATAATCTAATCACAGAGCACTTATAGCATTCTTACATCATGGCATCATGTGATGGACAGTTGGCATAGCAGAAGGAGCTGGAGGTCTTCCAAACCCATTAGCAACACCACCTTCATCTGCTGCCTTCTCTCACTGTTAAGATTTACTCAACACTTTCTGGAAGTAATAACAGGGTATTGATGATTTACAGTGTTACTGGACCTATTGAGAATAATTACAGGCCTTCCTTTACCTTTATTTCTGCTTTCCCCAGTAAGTGTTATCTGCAGAATCTCTGCCTTAGGTAAAGTATTTCTGAGTACCTCCTGTGTTCAAAGTATTCAGTACACTGAAACTATGAACTATGAAATGTATTGTAGTGTATAAGTGTAAATATTAAAAAAGATGGTCACATTGCATGTAAGTGGCCATACTGCCTTTAAGCCCATTTGCCTGAATATAGTCGATCTGCAAGATGCAATGACCGAAGATTTGCAAAGCTGTGTAGCTGCCAAATAGTTAACTGTTGCAAACCATGACTGTTAGTGATAGTCATTCATTTCAGGCCAACAATAAGTCAAAAAACTATAAAGAAACACTTTTATGACAATTAAATTTTTGCTAGCTCTCCTATGGAATTTCTAATAGTATGTCAGCACTAAGCGAACGCCTGACATCATTACATTATTTGGCTGTTCTGCACTAAACACAGATATCTGAAGCCTATAAAAGACATTCCATGTTTATTTATAGCTTGTAACAGATATTAACATAAATTCTGCTCTGAATGTTTTATGGGTAGCCCTGGCTGGTTTCCACTTCTAACAACTGACTGAAACCTTATTAGACTATGGCTCATGTTCACAATCAGAGATGCATCTATGACTTCCAGAAGGCCTGGGCCCACATCCACAGAGCTCAGGGTAGGATTGCTCTAGTGTCAGATTCCTCTCTTAATTACTGTGACTTTAATAATGCCAGGAATATCCTTGATGGCACTCGTGCTTTGAGGAACCTCATGGGCCCTGGAGTGAGTATTTAAGAACTTAGTCCTACTTGATTGATTGTTTCCACTGTCCATTCCTAATTATACTGGTAGTTAACGTAATGTATAAGGCCTTCTGTTCAGCTCCTGAAGGCCCAGCCATTGGGACATCTAGCTTGGTTGTATCTACCCAGATACCATGATGAAATAAATTCTGAGTGGGCAATTTTTTTAACATTTCAAGACTTTAACCTATTTGTTTCGACCCAAAGTCTAACAATGAAGTCAACAAATTGTAACAATATTTGTAAAGTTTAAATTCAATTGAATGGAACTAAACTATGTAATTTTCAGTTGCCAGAATAATGGCCATGAGGGTTCCTCGCCACTAATTAGCATTGTGCAAACTGAAATCACAGTTGAGGGTCAGCTTTGTTAGGTTGTAGCTCTTGTTAGCTCAGAGCTGATGTCAGGGATGTAGCTAGAACTGTCACAATAAGGTGGCCAGGGTAGACCCAGTGAATTTATTGGAGTGACAAAAGAAATAAAGAGTGGTTCATCGTTCTTCTGTGCATACATTAGTGCTACATTATTAAAATAAAATAGCTTTGAATTTATGATACACAATTATTGCTGAAAGGATTTGATACCCATTCCTGGAGAAATGATCTACATATGAAACAAGTAAATTTAATAGATCAGTTTTTTTTAGTACATTAGCATTAATATTTACGCCCACAGAAGTTACTCATTTAGGCAGCCCTCACTTCAGAAGGGACAGTACACTGTGGAAACGAATGTACTGGGCAAAGAATTAATGTCATAATAGTCATACTAGTCATATATAGAATAGTGGCATAACATTATTGTTCGGTAAACCACATTTTTAAGTGCAGTTTTTGCTCTTAAGAAGTGATTTTGTATCTGTTTTTGTTTTTGCAAATGAGTTACTTCTTGTATCATTTTCACTGCTGAACAGTACCTATTATATTGGTTACAAACTATTCACCAAGCTGCAGTAATGAGGGGTGAACATCATCTGTTTATCAAGTTTTTTTTGATAATGTAGAAGATGGTAAATATGCCAGCAATCAATAGTTTTTATTTCATTAATGGAGTTGAACAGTCCTGCTCTACAACCTTACAATACCTCTCTGGTGTAGTTTTACCCTCTTGTTTGATTGGTTACCTCATGAAAATTTTCTGCTGAATTTAACATGTTTCAGGTTGAATCCAGAGTGGAAAACCTTCAATCTGTGGTGGGGAAAATGCTTTCTACAGTGGAACGAGCAGAGCCTGTGGAATCTGCATCCTACCATAGGATATATTGCCATTTTAGGCGAAATACGCTGCATGGTATTAATGCAGCTTTATTGCTGATTGATGGTAACTGATTCCAGCTTTCACTGTAAAACTGTTTACGCAGAGTAGACAGGACATCTTTTCTCTAGTGGCTACTTTATTGATGATGGCTGACCATTTTACTTTGCAGAACTAGGGTAGTCAAAGGCCTTTATGCTATAGTGGCCCTGGCCACCTATGGCCACCCCTTGGCTATACCCCTGGCTCCAGTGCTAAATCAGAGGAGCAAGCATGTCTTGGCTGATTGACTACATTTGTTGAAAGGGAAACTTGTGTAAATTAGATTTTTTTTGTTGAAGTATTGCTTTACCATTTGTAACATTTGGATTTGTTTTTGTCACCCTCATCCAGTATCATGAGACCTGATCCTTCTGCTCTTTATCAATGCCTGCGCTTGCATGTGGCCGCCAGGAGAGGGGTCTATGTTTAGAAGCCTTGGAAAGTCAATGTTTGTCATATTTTTAGCTTTCTCTACTATATGTGTCATCCTGAAGCTTGTGGTGACATTGCTTTGGCTACAGTCCATGTCTCTGGCTGTAGAATGACCTTAAGGTTCCAGAACCACCAGGGTGAAATTACAGTTTGATTTTTTTTTTTTTAGTCATGTTAAACATACAGAAAAAGACATTAGTTTATGATGATATTCCCATTCATGCTTTCCTAACCTCGGGGAATGTGATGGAATGTATCCAGTTTTTACACAGCAATCGGGGGACAGTAAAATATGGTTGTCAGGCTTAATTTAAGTGTTTAATATGGTCAGGCTCAAGAGAAACAACTGTATTAACTGGCGCTGCTACAAGTTGTAAATATATGAGCAAATGTCTTTGCTCCACTTTGACATGCATCCATGCATTTATAAACTGAAAAACAGTAATGCATTGGATTTACATGATCACATCATTTCCACATGTATAAAATACATCACCATCATTATTGCCAAAAGTGAGAAAGCTGAAAGACAACATTGTGTTGATGCAACATGTTTTAGTTGTGTGGAAATAATGCACATATTTGTAGTAAATTCAGTGCACTATTTTTTTTTCAGTGTATGTTTGGTTTATAAGCCTGGTAATGCGAATGTAGGCAAATAACATTTTCAAATATGCTCTCACACAAACTGTACCCAGATGTTGGCGTGTCTCTGTGAGACGGTAATGTATTTATCTGTTCATGCCTGGTTGGCGTTCCCTGTTCTGCTGAACAGACGGCCGCTGTGCCCACTTTTCCACTGTACAGCTTTTCCAGACACGTCTCCATATTGTTGCTGCACCCCCCCCCAACCCCCCAAAAAATACTCTACCTCCATTTTTGTCGTTTTTTCAGATCTCTACATCACTTAAACACAGCAGCTGTACTTTATATTATATGAAAATATCCTGATAGATGGACCAATAGAAATCCAGTAACAAGGCTGGTTCCCTAACATCCAGCCCACAACTGCCCAAAAGCAAATAATGAAAACACACCTCCTCAGCTAGCGCTCTACATACCATTGAATGCCAGTGCTTGTCTGGGATTTGAACCCAGGACCTCTTGCACCCTAAGCGAGAATCACACCCCTCAACCAATCAGCCTGTGGGTGAAAGCTGTTATATGGTTAAATAATATTTTTAACTGTCTTTCATTTTCTTTACGCAAGTAAATTATCTCATATCTAATATCTTTATAAATGTCATCTGACAAATGAATAATGTGCACTTAATGGGCATTTTGAGTGGAAATTTTGACAATTTTGAAGGGGGATTTTTGACTTTTGACAGACAAACAACTTATTAAATATGGCATTGATGTTCACTGATACTTCCACAGTTTCTTACGCTAATGTTCATTGGGAGAACAGCTATAATGGCTCATACTGGGCAAAACTGACTGAACAGCTTGCTCAGCCATGAACTCATTCCCATGAGTGTAGTTTAAAGAGTGGGTTACTTTTCCAAACAAGGGCTAGGGTATAACATACCCAACAAGACCAAAGTATGGCCTGCCAATCCTGGTGCTCTTGTGGTTTCAGACACTATATGATATACTGTTATCTAAAAAAAAATGGACAAAAATATATTCCATAGCTTCAATTTTGTTGGTGTTTTTGTGCATTTTTATAGATAACAGTATTTTACACAATGTCAGAAACCATATAATTAAGTCCATTTGACATCAAGCCCCCAAAACACACCCACACTGTCCTGGCTGCTATTCCTATAAGGACTCTCAACACATATTTTGAGCCTCTCTCTCTCACTCTCTCTTTCTCTCTCTGGCATTTGTGTTGGCAGTGCATTGGAGCCTGTCTATCCCGCCCAGGGGGTTTCATGTGCCTGCAGGAACCCCCCCCAGTTCAGGCTTAATGAGGCCTGAAGGGCTCAAACTACTCTCACCTGTCGCCTCTGGCAGCATCCGGCCCAACAATTAGCGCCTGAGGCCCACAATGCATGCTTTGTTTCTCTCCTCGCTGCTCTCTCTCTCACTCTCCTGTACTCTTTTACTCTCTCGCCCATTCATTTTAATCCTTTCACGCTCAACACCTCAATGCCTTACTACCTTTGCTTTCTTCTTTCTTGTGCTATCTCTTTCTTTCTATCTCTCTCTGTCCATCTGTCCTGTCCTGGCGTCTCTTTCTGTGCTCTATTGATTTCCCTCTCTAACGGTCATTTTACACTGTGCTCCCTTGTTGCCTGTGTAACTGAGATGTGTGGGTGTCTACTATCTACTATCAACTACTATGTGAGTGTCCATAAGGGTAAGTAGGGTAATCATGTCTTGGTAAGAGAGCTGCCAACAGATTAGAACATAGCTTAAGTGTCTAATCATTATTGCTTAAAGGGAAACTCTGGACAGACTAGGAAACCTGCCCTTCTGATGACATATCTTGAAGGTGGGTGGAACTACTTAAAAATTACAACTGCTTTGGCGTGAGTTTTGGGGGGCAGGTTACATAAATCTGTTGATGCTTTCTAGCTTTCGTAGCAGTTACATTAGCCATCTGGCAATACAAGTGAGTGCATGTACACACAGACCTGCAGCACTTTCTAGAAAGGAGTTGTAGTTCTTTAAAAGTTCCTCAAGACACATCATCAGATAAGGGAGTTTCCTAGTCTGGTTTGAGTGTCCTTTTCAAATAAATGAAAACAATTCATTGTCAAATGACAGTACCATAAAAATGTGAGACCATCCTTTTCCATTCAATTTCCAGTCAAATTAATCATTGAATACAAGTTGTTCCATCTTCAGTGTCCGAAAAAACCTATCGTCGCTGTCCAAAGGAAGACACGTTCCTCCAAAGTAGTAGAGTACATTAGACATAATTCATTTGCATAAAGAAGGGGAGTCTAAGGAAAATCAATGACAATTTGGAGAAAATTAAGCTTTCTTGTTACACATCATGGTTCATCCATGAGAGGACAAATCAGCTCTAATGGTCTGAAAGGATGTGCAGCTGCCAAGAAACCATTACTGAGAAAAACACAAACAAAATCAAAGAACATTTGCTCTAGAAAATGAAACCAGATGAGATTTTTATGGACAGAGTTTAAATTTGTAAGTAAGATTATTTGGATTGTGAGAAGCAAAAAATGCAACCAACTTCTAAGACCAAACTTTGGAGGTGAGGGAAAACACATTATTATTATTATTATTATTATTATTATTATTATTATAAATGAATTATATACCACTTTTCATGCTGGTGGCAGTTCTAAGCACTTTACAGACAGGCAATAAAGTCAAACAGTAATACAATTAAATATTAATTAAGAATCATATAAGAAAAGGGTTTTAATTAAAAGTTAAGTGCTGCATTTTCAGATGCTTCTCAAAAGTCAGCGCTCAGCTTGACTGTCTAATAAAAGGTGAACTGAGCTCCACAGTTTAGAAGCTGAATAACTGAAAGAGTCTCTCCATGTTTTCTGTATTTTACAGAGGGTGCTTGTAGAAGGTCAGTATCTGCAGACCTTGGATTACGTGTCGGAACATAAACAGAAAGACACTCTGATATAAGCAGGTTCTAGATTATTTTAATCTTTAAAGACTAGTAGCAGAACCTTAAAACATATCCTGAATGATACAGGCAGCCAGTGCAGCTCTTTTAAAGTGAGACTGATCTGATCTCTGTTATTTTTGTTAGGATGCTGCTGCGTTTTGTCCGAGTTAAAACGGATGTACTGTATCCTCAGGAAGTTCAATAAGAAGATCATTACAGTGATCAACTCTGCTTGTAACAAATGCATAAACAAGTTTCTCTGCATCACTCTGAGAGAGAAAAGGCTGAACTTTAGTGACTTTCTCACATGATAAAAAGCTACTTTAGTGACTGTGTTTACATGCAGATTAAACAGAGCTCAGAGTTTAAGATCACACCCAGTTTACCTACTGCAGGTTTGGTATATGAAGGAAAAGAACCAAGTTTCTCATGAAGCAGCTTTTTCTGAATTTGTGATGTAAAACATCCCTGAAGATAAAACCAAAAGTGTCCTGAAAAGAATGGAAGCTGTGATGAAAGTAAAGATGGACACATTAAATCCTGAAAAACAAAGAAATCTTATTTAATTGTTAAGGTTTCTGTATAATTTTCTTTTAAATACATGTGTGCATAAGTTACATCAAAGTTTTTGTGCACCTACTGCTGCTTTAACTTCCAAAAAGCTTCCATCTTTCTGATCTTAAAAGCACCCAGTTAGAGTTGTTCCCAACAAAAGCTTTTTCCAACACTCTCAATTACATTATATTCCACTTTAAATATACATTACCTCTGCATCTAAAACGGCTAAAATAGGTATTTCAGAGTACATTAGACATAATTCATTTGCATAAAGTCTTAGGAAGATCAATGAAAATTTGGTGAAAATTAAGCTTTCATGTGACAGATCTGGAAAAATCATGGTTCATCCATGAGAGGACACCTCAACTCTAATGGTCTGAAAGGATGTGCAGCTGCCAAGAAACCATTACTTAGAAAAACACAGACAAAATCAAAGAACATTTGCTCTAGAAAATGAAATCGGATAAGATTTTTATGGGAATAGTTTAAATTTGCAAGTAAGATTATTCAGATTGTGAGAAGCAAAAAAATGCAACCAACTTCTAAGACCAAACTTTGGAGGTGTGGGAAAACACATTATTATTATTATTATTATTATTATTATTATTATTATTACAGTTTAGTTTAGCAGAATAACTGATAGAGTCTCTCCACATTTTCCTTATTTTACTGAAGGTGTTTGTAGGCCAGGATCTTCAGATCTAAGATCATAAACAGACACTCTATGAACAGGCATTTCTATATAAGTGATATCAAAGTCTAATTTTTTCATTAAATGAAAAAAGTCATCAGCCTTAAATCATGTGACAGTATAAATATATACATATTCTGTGCATGTATTCTTTGGCACTACACTACTCTGGATACCCGACTGGTAGAATGTCTTGCAAAGTCATTAAACAAGGAAATGGATTTAAAATTGGTGCAAAACAGCCTCACAGAAGGCATAAAGGGGTGGGAAAGAGTCTCTTCCTAAATTTAGAAGTGTCTTTCCGTCTAACTGAACTTTTGCTCCTAAACGTACGCAGCTTTCTGCCACGTTCCTTTTTCACATTCAAACGCATTTATGCGTCCTGGAGCTCAACTCTGCTGTGAATATTTCCCTTCATTAGCCTGGTCCTGAGTGCTCTCAACTCTGCAGAGGGTCAGAGAGTATGAGGGGGGATTTCTTAAACGTACGTGCACACTTATACACATAAACACACACGCACTACTAGTATTTCCAGTGGAAGGGGTCATGTACTTCTGATGATATAATATGGTCTTTATGAAGGGAGTAGGAAGAAGGCAGTGCTCACCAAAACCCAGAAGACTGTGGAACAGAACCCTCTTTCAATCTTAGATATACAAGAGCAAGGCTAGGAATGCATGAGGAGAAACACTTTACTATGAGGTGATTTACTGAATGAATTAGCGCAGCAGATCGGGGAGCGAGAGCTATAGACTGCGTTGAGAAAATCCCTTAAGAGTTTTTCCTCTAATGTTACTCTAATTAGGGCTGGGCAGTACGAGGATATTTATCAGTGTCATAGTTGATTACGTCACAATATGCTTTTCTGAGCATATTGTTAATATTGTCAGAACAATACTATTTAGCTGCGAGTCTAACTGGTCTAAATAGATTGATAGCTTTTCAAGGTACTTTTTTTATTTGTACCCAATTTTCTCCCCAGTTTAGTCGTTTCCAGTTCCACCCGCTAGTTAGGACTCCCCCAATCACATGATGCTACCAATGCTCCAAGACCTGTGAAACCAACTACCACTTCTTTTCGAACTGCCACTCACGCAATGTCACGGGACAGCGGAACGTGCTCGGAGGAAAGCGCCAACCACCGGATCTGTTACGTCAGCTAACAGACGCCTGCACTGACTAGTATCGTGTTGAGTGATGGGAGGAGAAGGGGGGCCATCTTACCCACCCATAGAGAGCGAGGCCAATTGTGCTGTCTTGGACTCCCGTCTACAGACGGCTGTAGCATCACCAGGGATTGAACTCTCGATCTCCTGATGATAAGGCCAACGCTTAGATGGTTGCACCACTCAGGAGCCTTCAAGGTACTTTTTAAATGCAGCACTATGTTTTTTTGCTCCAACTTACCAGATGTCTGAAAAAATAAATATTGTGACAGCATCAGTATCTGAATTACTGACACTACAAGACAAATGTTGGAAAGGAAGACTAGCTTTGTAATAACTAATAATGTTTTTTTTATTATTGTGCAGTGTTAATGTTATTGCAGGCTTTTTGGCTTTTAGCTGTGAAACAGAAAGCAGTCAACCTGGATGGAGAACGCTGTGATGGTTGTCTGTAATTAAATTATAACTTATCAATAATAATTCAGGTCACTTGTGGTAGTCTTTGTTGTTAGTTGGTTTCTAATGTTAGAGTACATCAGCTAGCAAACTAATTAATTTGCTAATGTTATGTAAACAAAGTTTGGATAAATTATTTAGGGCTATATGAAAGATTTATATGAGTAAGTGTTTGGATTAAAATAACAATGTATTTATGTGTACAATAATTCAGCATTTTGTTACATATTAATTATAATATTAGACTGAAAATAAATAAACATACTGTGACGTTCACACACACACACACACACACACACACACACACACACACACACACACACACACACACACACACACACACACACTTTCTTCTCCCCCAGGGTTGCAGGGGGGTGCTGGAGTCTATCCCAGCGGTCATCAGGCGGAAGGCCTGTGACGTTCAGTGTTCAGTCACATAGCTAAAACACAAACAAGAGCATTTGTGATTCAGTCAATAAAACCCGGTTTACCCTTCAACAACCCTTAACAACCTTCAGCAAATCTCAACAAGATCATAGGAAATGGTGTTTATATGACTACAGAATAAAAAATCATGATAACAATTACAGCACAATTAATCCTTCAGCTCCAGTACATTAAATAAGTAACTAAAATGGATCGTTCAAAATAAGAGCTGGACAACTCAGTGGACAAAATTATTCTCTCTGCTTTTATTTTTAAACTGTTTACAAACTGCAGGGTGTTGGTTAGGGCCCCTAAAGTGTGGAAGCTGGCCCTGGTTTGAGGAGCCCTGTGGACCAGGTTGGGAACTGTTCTAGATTAGTTGCCAGCAGTCAGGATTTGTTGACCATTGACCGTTTTAGGGGTTCTCAGTGGTTGTGTGACGTGTTTATGTAATGCAGTGAGAGAACAGTGATGGGTAAAAAAAAACACAAAAATGAGAATTCTGTCAAACTGATAAGCCAGAGGGACACAGACACGCACTACAGAATACTGCATAGCACAAATAAAATATTAAGTGCTAGCAATGATGGATTAAGAGTAGAATTACAGACCTGCAAACCATATGTTCAGAATATTTATTTCTGTGGTTAAACCACCATTTCCATATTTGTCGTTTTTCAGTTTTTGACATAATCTGAAAACACCTGTTGCCCTTTACATTGTATGTACATTTCATGATGAATGGACTGAAAGAAACAGCCATAAAAAATACCTGGAAAAAAATCTGGTTCCCTTGACTTACATTAAAAGTACAGTAGGTTTTTTTCCTTCTCCTTTTAGAGATTTTAGAAATGCAAGGTTTTCTTCAGACAATAGCGATCTGTGTATATATGCAACTAGATGGGGTTAGAAAACTAGTGAAAGAATTTTCAGGAAAACACACTTCTTGCATTATTCCTACCTGTGCTGTTTCACTCCAGCTTGTGGCAATATTTAGTTTCGGAAGCGGAACAGTCCCCCCCTTTCTAGATGTTTATCTCTCTTTCTACTCAAGGATGGATACATTTCACACCACTGAGTGCCTGGAGCTCACCCTGCCCTGAGTTATAAACCAGAGATTAACACACTCCCTGCACCAACTCACCTGATCTGAGTAGTGATAAAGCAAACTGGTTAAAGGTAAGTATACACTCACCGGCCACTTTATTACTACCCTGCTAGTAAAGGGTTGGACCCCTTTTGCCTTCAGAACTGCCTTAACTCTTTGTGACATACTTTCAACAAGGTGCTGGAAACATTCCTCAGAGATTCTGGTTGGTTATTGAGTTACTGTTGCCTTTCTATCATCTCGAACCAGTCTGCCCATTCTCCTCTGACCTCTCACATCAACAAGGCATTTTCGTCCACACAACTGACCGCTCACTGGATATTTTCTCTTTGTTCGGACCGTTCTCTGTAAACCCTAGAGATGGTTGTGCGTGTGAAAATCCCAGCAGATCAGCAGTTTCTGAAATACTCAGACCAGCCCGTCTGGCACCAACAACCACGCCACGTTCAAAGTCCCTTAAATCACCTTTCTTCCCCATTCTGATGCTCGGTCTGCACTTCAGCAAGTTGTCTTGACCACCTCTACATGCCTAAATGCATTGAGTTGCAGCCATGTGATTGGCTGATTAGCTATTTGTGTTAACAAGCAATTGTACCTAATAAAGTGGCTGGTGAGTGTAAATGATAACACAGTGTGGTATATATCATTTTAGTTAGCTACCACCTTTAAATTAGTCACATGAGCCAGCTAACACAGTGAAACGGCAGTGTGTCTGTGCGCTGGATTAGCTAGCGAACCTAGCTGGAAAGCCAGGGCTGAAATCTAGGGCATACTGGTAATGTCCATGCAAGGCACATGAGCCGGTTACAGTCATGGTAACATAGCTGAGGTGGAAATGTATAGTAGTAGCTGGATCAACTGTGTGGGCTATATTTCCAGTTTGTTTTTCTGGATGATTCTATGTTTTGGGAAGCATTTCATCCGTGTAATTCTTAAAATTGAAACTTTTTTTTTGCTTTTTAACATTGTAAACACAGACGTAACCATTCAGAAATGTGTTAACCCATCTCATTTTTTCTGAGTTTCCATGCTGACTATGGTTTAGTTGAATAATGGGGAATTAGCAAATTAGTATCCATGCTAATGGCAAGAGGATAGTAAGGACGTTTTAATGATTTACTTTCAGTCTATAATTATTGAACCTTATTTGTAGGCCAGTATCACAATGTAATTGAAAATAAACAACAATAACAACAAAATCAGAGAACTTCATCCCATGATCTTCAGGAAATTGCATGACTTACATTTATGGCATTTAGTAGACGCTCTTACCCAGAGCGACTTACAATTTGATCATTTTACACAGTGTGATGATGTTAGGTTGCCCTAACTTTCCTCCATCGACCTAAACTTCTGAGCTCCTGAGGTCCAGGGGGATCCAGGTGAGGTGGGATCCAAATATAGCTAGCCTAGCAACATCGTTTCTATGTTAAACGTGCACAAGTATGTATGAAGAAAATGGCCATTGTATGTATATATGAGATGTATGTGTGTATTGTTTGTCCTCTTGTCACCCTAGAAGATGAATAATGGTATGACCCAGAGTGGGAGGGGCTACCAGGTTCAAAGGGAAGGAGGATAATGGAGGAGGTCAGGTATACTTGGGGAAGGTCTGAGCAGCTTTGCAGAAAAGTGCAGAAGTGCTTTAGTTTGGTTTGAGGCTGCTGGATGCTGACTACAGGGTCAGTGGAGTCATTTGATTACAGATTTGGTTTTTTTAAAATATTTATCTCATGAGTGTAAACATTTCATGTGCAAAACCACAGTAAACTTCAGAGCACTGTGGAATACAGTCCTGATGTCCAAGTGTGTTGAATGGGGAGTCTCCAGACCACTGACTTACCATAACACCATCAAAGTGGCTCACAGGCTAGGTGAAGGTAGTGTTAGGAGTCTTGCCCAAGGACTGTTATTGGTGAAGTGTAGGGTGTTTATGCAGGCGGGGCACTGAACCCCAATCTACTGCGTTGAAGGCAGAGGTGTTACCCACTACATTATATCAACCAAATGTCATGTCCTGTTGAAAATATGACTTGTGGAATATTCTGAATATTTCAGGAGAAAGCTGTTAAATAAATTCACACATTTATCCAAAAATAATATGAAATTTTAAACATTTAAATAATTCCAATTCGGGGTAAAATGTAGTTACGGTGGCAAAATGCTGCTTTTTTAAGCTGTGGTGCAGTTTGTATTTTAATAGAAACATGTACATATACTCTTGTGATGAATACCAGGTGCACCATTATTATGGCCGATTCCAATTTCTTTACAGCCAAGGTGGCCAATGGGAGCCCAGTTATGGAACTGCCATGGAACAACCAGGGCCATGGTTCTAGTTATGACCAAAAAGTGTTCTTCTTTTACTACAAGCTTGACATTGTAACCTTGTTGATGCTCTATACAACCCCCAAAAACGTTTGGACAATGTAAATAAAAACAAAATGCAATGATGTGCAAATCATTTAAACACTATATTTACAAGACAAGACAAAATATTGAAACTGAGTTTTTCTTGTTTTTTGAAAAATATTTGCCCGTTATAAATTTGATGCCACCAACACATTCCAAAAAAGTTGGGATGGAGGCAACAAAAGGCTGGTAAAGTTGTGTAATCCTAAAAAAGCACCTGGTGGATGATTGGTAACAGACCAGTAACATGACTGGGTATAAAATAAGCATCCAGGAGAGGCTGAGACTTTCAGAAGTAAAGATGAGAAGGGGTTCAACACTCTGTGAAAGACTGCATCATCATCAAACAGTGCAACAATTCAAGAATAACATTTTTCAGTGTAAAACAGCAAAGAGCTTTTGCTTTTCATTATTTACAGTACATAATATCATTAAAAGCCAGAAATCCAAGTAAAAAATAGGAGTGTAGATATAAGGAGATGCACTTAATTAAGTAGGCTGTAAGTGTATATTCAAGTAAAATAATGTTCCAAAAAGGTGCAGTAACAATGCATTTCTGCTTCATAGTACTTCTATACACCACTGGGTGAGGCAAAGAATACTGACCGTGGCATTTGGTCACCAGGACTGCAGCTAAGAGCCAAAGTTGAATGGACCAAAAGGCTTTGCACATCTGCATCTTTATTTCATCTTTCATGGCTGAGCTGAAATTACTCATGCAGTAGCGAGCACAGGAGCACGCTCCATAGCTCAGTTTGACTTATAAACCCTCTAGGAACATGAGGCATGCCTCTCCGCTCTTTAACTAATGCAGCCCAAGTGAGTAATTTAGTCTCCATACCACCATCCTCTTCAGAATCCAATCAATGGAGTCTGACAGATTCATCTTCCCCTTCTGGACTACTGGCTTACTACATCCTTGTTATTCAGTTTTCAATGTTAAAGCAATGGAACACTTTTCCCTTAAGAGTTTGGTAATTTGCTTCTTTCGATGGATATGTGGCTCGAGACTTAAGGCATGCAAAAGCCTGACAAAAAAAACAAAACTGATTCAATTAGGACAAAAATTAGCCAACAAAACCTTTCATTTCCAGTTCAGTTTCATTTCAGTTCAGCACAGCTTCAAATAACTAGGCTTTCATAATAGAAAACCTTTCAGTTTGATGGACAAAATGAAACACAGCAGCTAATTTCGCTGAGGTTGTTGACTAATCTGGTTGAAATTTTAGTACAGACACAGCTGTTAAGCCAGCTAGCTAACATTCATGCTATATAATCTACAGACTAACCACCTGTTTCAAGTTATTTGGCCACTTTCTTTTTGTTGGTTTTTCTATAATAAAAGTCTCATTTTCTGAAGCTGTTGATGCTAACGTGTTTTGGTAGGGTTGACTTTTGTACAATGCAATGACTGCAGCTAATAATGAGACTAAATTCTCTGCAAAACACTAAAGACTCACACTCACACCCTAAAAAACTTGAGGCTTGACTCACATGAATTGACTCATGATCATCTCTGATTCAGTTTCAGAAACTGCACAAGCAACTTTGAGACTATGCAACAAAGGCTATGTTCACATTACCAGGCTGAAGTGGCACAAATCCGATTTTATGCTCTAATGTGACTCAGATCTGATGATATCAGAGCTGTTTGGACACGCTATTCTGATATTTTCAAATCTGACCTGAGCCTAGATCGGAGACGTATCCGATTCGTGGCCATGTGACCGTAGTGTGACCCTCAGATAGGAATTCATGTGCTTTTTTCCCACTGCATCATCATTTGGCGTTACCATGTCAACAGCACACAACAGACATTAAAGCCTGTAAACGGTGGAAAAGAAGCTCATCTCACATTTTTCTCCTTCATCTCCCTCTAATAATGAAGCTGAGAGCTGATCAGTTAATTATCTTCTCAGCAAAGCTCGTTCTGCTCGTTAGTTTGTGCTGATGATGCACGTGATTCATTCACGTGATGTTACTGAATAGGATGTGCTCATGAGGATCATTTCAGGATGCTGGTTTGTTCACATTACGACACATTTGAATCACTTACCTAAGCAAATGTAAACCACTGTGTCAGAGAGATCAGATTTGAGCAAAAAATTGGATTTGAACAATTAGGCTTGTAATGTGAATGGAGCTAAACTGACATTGTTTCATGCAAGTGATTATTTAGGCATGAAGTTTGCACAATTCTAATCAGTGGTGACTATAAGCTTCCATTACATGTGCCTTCTGAAAGCAGGTTTATGATCCATGCAAAGGCAACACCTTTTTCATATTATCAGCTTTCTCTATAATATTCATTAAATACTATATGTTGAGTAGCAATTACTATGTATCTAATAAGTAAGTAATGCAGTTCTCAGAGGAATTGAATCGTGAGCCCTTAAACAGGTTGTTATAGTTTAAAGGGTTAAAGTTCCCTCAAGGAACTGTGTTTCCCGGCATGCGCCAGACTGGACAATGATTGGCTGATGCGGTCCAGACCGTAGGCAGGAGCAGCTCCTGAGCCGAGGAAGCAGATCCGAGCGAGGCTGTAAATCACACGCTCCAGGCAAAAAGCCCAAATAGTCGGGGAAGTGAGAGAGGCCTTATAGCACAGTAAAACTCAGCCCTGAGAATCAGACCTATAACTCAGCACTCATTTAGACTGAGGCTTCCACACGCACACAGCTGCAGTAGTTACTCCGAGAGTTCTCTTACACTACACAGCTTGGACAGAGAATCCAGTCTGAAAGTGATGAGATTTATAAGAGAAAATTTGTAGCTGTGAGCCAAAGCAATAAAAATCTCAGAAGGGAAGTTATTTCAGATTTCTACGAATCAGTGGCCGTTAAGCTCGAGGAACAGCAGCTGACCGGAGCCTGTTTTATTTTGGAACACAAAATTAAAAAAGAAGTGTTAGTGTAAAATATTTACGTGCAGTATAATTTATCTGGAATGACACAGCCCAACAAAGGCAAGTGCCCACTGACAGAAATATGCATCTTCGTTGTGTAGTCAGCAGGCTGAATCTAAATGTAGGCCTCGGTGAAAAATGACTTGGCCCTTCCAAAATAATCTTTGGTAATTTGGTAATTAGATGTTGGGCTCTACATGTTGTAATTTTGTGGTTGCCAGTTTGTCACTGAGTCTACCACAACTCACACAAGTCAAGGCCTGGTGTCACAAGGTTATCCACCAGAAGAGTCTGGCTGAATTAGTTGATTTGAAATAGATGATAGGAGCTATTTCTGAAACCATGGACAACATCTTCATGAAAATGTTATTCCCAGCCAGGCATCAAACAAAATGTGGGCTGCTTTCTCTTTAAACTCTTCTTGTCTATGATAGAAAACCTGATGCAAAGTTTCATGGAAAGGTTTCAGTACCTTGGTGCACTTTGTTGATTTGCTAAGTGATGTCCTGTATAAACAAATGTTTTCCTGCAACTTTTAGTGCACAATTTGTATTTATTTCCTCAGTTTAAAATATTATAAAAAAAGATATCTCAAAACAAAATGCTGTAACTTTTGCACATGCGCCATATTCAAAGAGAATATGACTAAGACTATTTAGTAGTTTCATGGCAAAGTTATTAACTTTGGACTGGTTTTAGAATGACATAAAATACAGAAGCCAGTTACAACAGAGATTATTTTCAAGTATCAGTCTTAAAAAGGCACAGTGGCCTGATTCTTTCTAAGGGAGGTATGAAAATGATCACATAAAAATGAATTGCAAACTGTCACTGGGTCAGTGCCCCTCTTGTCACTGGGGTGGAACCCTCAAGGGTCCATCTCAGTGCCTTTAGTCAGGGAACATAACTGTACCATAATCCACTGATATGATATTACCTAAGCTGCCACACAGCCCGTCTCGTCTCCAGGCTTTTTATTTCATTTTTATATGGTTCTGTTTAAAACATTAGGTTAGAACTAGCAAACACTTATTTAAGGTACACAGTTGGACCTTACAACCACTGTTGTACCTTTGAGAGAATGTTTACATTGTTTGTACCTTGATAAATGAAAAATGTACCTGCACAGAGCCTTAATTTCTAACAGTATATACATAAAACCACACAAATGTCCTAAGTAGGACTCAGTTGGGGAAATCATGAAACATTTTAGGCTATGGGTCCCTCAAAACAAAAGAAAAGCAACAGCATAATAAAAGAGAGAATCACATATTACATTATATATGTAATTACAAAAGTATATTACTTATTTACCTAGTTATTACATAGTAATAAATTACATTTCCATGTTTAAAGTTCTGCCATTTCACCACCAGTGGTTCCAAAACACATTTCGTCATATTCTTTGATTTCATATTTCATAAGCGTAATTCAAAAGGTCGGTGTCATATGAGAGCTGTAACTGTGTTATTTCCAGTCAAATAGATGAGTAATGTAGTTTTAAAACTTTATAATAAAAGAGCTTTTTTTTTCTACTGAAAGTCGACCCATTTTTCCACAAATCTAGGCTATAATCTATAAACAGATGGCATCTCTTCTGTGGTTTACTCTGTAAAAATGATCTTTATAAAATACTACAAAGAGCGTCTAAGATTTTTGGCTTTCAGCAGTAAATTGTAAGCATATAGCAATATGTGTTGATCATAAAACACATGTTCTGTTAATCTGAAGGGAGCTCTTACAAAAACAATTACATTCATTTCATGCAGTTACTGAATAATTTGCCTTATGATTTGGTCTCGTAAATATACCCAAGATTATAAGAGGGAATTGATTTCAGCTCATTGTCATTGGCAACCATGAAACCATCACATTAAAAAAAAAAATTAAACTGCACTGCTGTGTTTTAATATGTCTCTGTCATTAACCCAGCCCAACAAACGTGTGTACTGCACTGTAACTTAAATTAACTTAAGTGGTTCCTGATTACACAGCTTTTCTTGAGTTAAGTCAACCAGAGTTCACCTAAGAACTCAAAATTCTTAGTCAAGTCAAAAGTCTTGGTCAAGCCTCCTAACTGTCATTTCTAGTTCCTCATGTAACAAAAACAACACAGTATTTGCTCATTTCTCCTGCTCGCTGGGACTCTTTCCATCCTGCAGTCCCTCCAGGCTTTTTCTTCTCTTGGGCTTCCAGATATGGACAGCTGCAGGGTGGCTGGAGTTCAAACTCAGATATTTACCATGACTTGCTGTTCCACTGTGTCATGTCAATACCGAAACACAGAGTTTTAGTCCATTTTAGCCACACCCCCTGCTGCATTCACACATTTACAGTATACATACAGCAGCAAACCACATATTCTGCAAGTGGCACTGAGGACTGTAGCATTGAATGGAAAGGAATAGAACCGTCACAAGTTTTCCAGACTTTTTCCATCAACCATAACGATGGAATGAACCAATGGTGATTTACTGGGAGCCATGGACACCAAATATCACATTATTGGATTCCAGACAAGGTCAGTATTCTACAACAAATACAAATGAGTATAGCACATCATCTTCACCTTAATAAACAGTCTACTTTGCTAAAGTTCTCTGATAATCATCCACTGCTGCAAGCACTGTGGTCACCGATGTTCGCAGGCCTCATGCCACCGCCGGCCACATAGAGCTATAAAGTCCAGAATGATGTTTTTTTTTTCCAATGCAAATTTGTGAACAGAGCTTTAGAGCAGGTGAGGCTGCATCCCTGTCCCTCGTGGCTACATGATGAGCAGTTAGATCCCATTGTTTTGAAGCAGATGTGGCCCAAAGTATGAAAATGAGTGTGTAACTTTATGAATTGGCATACATATTTTCTGCTTTTCTGTTTTATGAACAATATTATGATTTTATGTAAGTCCAAAGCTGTGCTTGCTAGTCGTTTACTGTTAACTAAAAGA
This sequence comes from Pygocentrus nattereri, assembly GCF_015220715.1. Classification (NCBI taxonomy): domain Eukaryota; kingdom Metazoa; phylum Chordata; class Actinopteri; order Characiformes; family Serrasalmidae; genus Pygocentrus; species Pygocentrus nattereri. The sequence goes on along the minus strand of NC_051217.1, from coordinate 35,089,294 downwards.
GCTGCTACCGAAACAGTTACTACCAAAACATTTAGTCAAGTTTCAGTAGTGATATGTTTGTTTTGGTAGAGACAAAATAGAATGTTCAATCAATTGTTTTAATAAAATAAACATGATTTAAGGGTCATTCAAAGCAGAGGGGTGTTAATCTGAAGCCAATACAAGTTCTGGTCACATTTGGATGGTCCTCTGTAGATGCTCTACAGTTACTTAAATCATTAACAAACTTTCTGGTGAGCTTCAGTTGATTATCAACAACATTATGGTTAGGGTTATGAGTAGATGTAGGTTTTGCCTTGAGGTTAAGCTTAGGTTTAGGGTTTAGATTTAATAAACTCTTCCACACTGAACTTCAAGTTCAGCTGAATGTAATGGATATTCAGTTGAATGTTATTGAAAGGCAGACTGAGCATTTACAAAGCATCTATTGTGAACCGTGTAAGTAACATTCAACTTTAAATTCACCTTCACTGTCCCTCTGATCTGCTCATTTCTAATCTTGTCCAGCCTTGTCACTCCCAACGAAAATCTCAGCATCTTCATCTCTGCCACCTCCAGCTGAGACTCCTGTCTTTTAGACAGAGCCACAGCCTCCAAACCATACATCATAGCAGGACGCACTACTGTCTTGTAAACCTTCCCTTTCACCCTTGCTGCTATACTTCTGTCACCCATCAAACCCCGCAAAGCCAGAACACCAATCAGGGCACAGCGCGCACTTTGTTTTGAGCTTGTTTTGACCAGTTGGTCATACCGACCCAGTGACGTCCCCAACACAGCACAGCAGAGTAAAATTTTGGGAGTGTCTATTCAGCATAAATTTGTGTAAATAGAGCACAATATAGAAATATGTACACATATGCAGTCGTGACTGACGTCTTGTTTTCTGAATTTATACAAACACTTTCATTTTATAGTAAATTAGTTTTGGTTAGTTTATGTTTATGAACAGAGACCTACAGATCAACATAGTAAAGGAAGCTCATTTGTGATCCTGAGTTTAAAGCAAGTTTTTATTAAACTTAAACTTGTAACTAAGTGTAACTAGTTTTCAGAGCTACTCAGTTGTACCAGATGGAAACTGTTTACCTTCAGTGTTTTGTGTTTATGATCATTTTAATAGACGTCAGCGTCACTAATTAATGACGTTCTATTAAAAGACTGGTTTACCAAGAAAGACACTGGAGGATTTTCACCTAAAACGAGTTCGAGAAGCGAGTCTTGTTACAAAAATGATAACAGGACATCAGAGCCATAATTACTCTTTTAGTACTTTTACTTTCAATACTTAAGTACATTTGTACTTTTACTCAAGTGGAGGTCTAAAAGGAGGAACTTCTACTTTTACTGGAGTAATATTTTACCTTGGGCATCTCTACTTTAACTCAAGTACATGGTTTGTGTACTTTGTCCACCATTGCTATTCAGTTGAATGTTACTTGAAACTACATTGTACATTTACCAAGAATTTTCAGCGGACCATTCAAATAAAGTGTTACAGAAGTAGAATTATCCATGTACACTGGACATATCGACTGCTTTAGAATAAGCACTTTCAGCAGGATTTCGTTGGTGAGGGATGCAGCCGGAGCTGCTCTTCAGAAGTGCAGTGATGCGACACGTTAAGATGAATATCCTATGATCTCAGAATAACGCAGGCATGTTCCCGGCTCACCACTTCCTTTCTGGTTCAGTCAGGTACGCTATGACCCTCTCTCTCTCCCTCTCCCTCAACATAGTCCTTTATTGTCTCCCCCTTTTCCTGTTGTTACATTTTGCTAACTTGGTCTGCGCTAGTTCCTGTACAGCTTGCTCTGACATAGGGGAGTGATGTTCATTCTTCTCAAAGACCCTCTTTATCAAACCTCTATCTCCTCCATCTGCTTCCTGAACAGAGGATGAGGGCTCTCCGAACCCTGCTCTGCTCTCCGTTGCTCTGCAGCCCCTCTATTTGTGGCGAGGTGAGCGTGCTTGTGAGCGGCAGCAGGCCTGAAATGGCCATGCTTTGCACGCCTGAACTCTTTCATGCACACAAGGCATAAAACCGGCCTGTTCTTTCCAGAGCCAGGGAGTAATTACAAACAGACTTCTTGCCACGGCACCCAGCCGGCTATCAGAGGGGGTCAACGTGGGGGTTTTGGGCCGAATAAAAGAGACTTTTGTATTTAAGTTTCATTTGATTGATTTGTTTAAAGAAGGGGGATTCTGTAAGGGGATGTGGGTACTCTCTCACTGTCCGTCTCGTTTTGTTACGTTTTTTTCCCCCATTAGATGAGATGCTGCTCCAATGGCAGGGATTTACAGCCTGTGTGAAACACACGCTGGTATTTAGCCTCAATAGTTTAATAGTACTGCTTCCTATGTACACTGTTACAGACTAGTATAATATGTAATGTAATTACACAATTTCATGATTAATTATAGTTGTGTGTGGATTTTTGGACATGGACCATCCAAATTAGTCCAAACTGTGATCCCAAAGTAAAAATTATGTAGTGCTCAGACCGATATTTACAAGGATTATGTCACTATCTATTCAAACCAATGCATTAATTGAGAGAGTAATAAGCTAAATTTATACAAAATCATCATTTACAGGGTACTTTCTATTGGGAGGTGTCTGTTTTAAATATTTTATAGTGAAGTCGATAGAGTCACATTTATAATGAGCTTAATTTAAACTTGTCCCACATTTTCATGTCACTACCAAAAGACAGAATTTTAGGCCTTAGGCCAGGCCTTATTTTAGCCACACCCCTGCATATTAGAGCAGAGAGTAAGGGTACGTCCCTGTCCCTCAAAGCCGCATGGTGAGCAGTTAGATCCCTTTGTTTTGAAGTAAATGTGTCCCAAAATCTGAAAATCAGTGTGGAACTTAAAGAATTGTCACTACTGAACCATATGTTCTGTAATTAAGTAAAAGTTTTGTGTTTCAGTTAAAAATATTATGATTTATATATGTACAGCTGTTCAAAGCTGTGTTTGCTAGTCATGTACTGGCTAGCGCTATGGAGTTCTGCTCAAAATGATTGAAAATTGCCTTGGAACATTGCATTTGATAAAATTTCAGGAGTGACAAAGCAGAATGTTGAATCATTTGTTTCAATGACAAACATAATTAAGGAATAGGGTCACTCAAAGCAAAGTGCAAAAGGCCAAAATGTGTTTTGAACTGAACTGAACTTGAATTCGAACCAGTTTGGTGAATGATCTATATACGGTACCACTAAATTGACAAACCTGATTGTTTGAGACTCGGCTCGACTTGGACTTGAGCACTGATGAATCAGACTTGGACTTGGACTTGAGTCTCAAGACTCCAGTGGACCCAAAGTGGAAGGAGCTGCTCAATAATAAACTCTGGATTTGAGATTTTCCTGGAAATGCTTGGAACCTGAATTGATAAAATAATCTAATCTTCTAGTGGAAAGAACATCTTCTTGAGAAGATAATTTTTCTATATAAAACCAAGAACACTCAAAGAACCCTTTGCATGATTAAATGATTCTTTGCATTGTGAAATGATTCTTCAGATTGATGGAGAATGTAAACGGTTCTATATAGAATCTTTTTGAAAAGAGTCCTACACAGCACCAAAAAGGGTTTATGAAGGAGCCTTCGAAATGGGACAGTCTAGTCACAACGTTGTGACACAATCGGCCTTCCAATGCAGCCTCTGAAGGACGCAGCCCCTGAATTGAGCTATGAGTGAAATGTAATTAATATAATTAAGATCAATAATAATGAAAATCAAAGTACAGCGTGATTTTGCCATTGCTGAGTATAACTTCTAAGGGTTAGTGTTTCCAGAGTGCATGTGGTAGCTACATGAAGGAACTGTTGGTTGATGCCCATGAAACCTGACAGCATGCATGCAAAATTTTGGGCAGCCCAGGTCAAATTAGATGTTTTGTGAAAATAGGAACGCATGATCTACAGCAGTATTTCCCAACCTTGGCCCTGGAGGACCCCCTGCCCTGCACATTTTAGTGTTTTCCCTGCTCCCAACACACCTGATCCAACTAATGAGCTAATTCAAAAGCGCTTCCTGAGTTGAAGTGGGTGTGTTTTGGCAGGATAACACAAAAATGTGCAATACAGGGAGTCCTTCAGGAACCAGTGATCTACAGCAACAACACACTTCAACACTTTTCAAAGCACTATTATCATTTGTTTGCTGTTTATTTGCTTCTGACGTACTGGAGAAAAAAATAAACATAAAATCTTGCCTGTGCAAAAGTTATGGCGCCCCTACTCTCACCTTACAAAATCAACAAAACTCAGCAAATCAAGAAGACTGTATGTGAGAGCTCAGAAAACACGGAATGCGAGAAAGTTTGCTTCTCAATCTCATGCGTGCGAATATGACGCTTTGATTGCGGACCCTGGGCTTGCGTCTGTTTATGTACACTGTGTATGAACTCTGGAAGGCCAGCCCAAATGGACCAATCAGCTTCTGTATAAATAACAAACACGGAGGCTTTTCAGTCTGGATTGAAATTGCCATTGTCCACGCTAGATTTCAGATTCTTGGCTCACGAACAAGCTGTGCCTGTTAAAAATGCACAAGGACTTGTTCAGTTTCACGGGTCTGGTTTGGCACTGCTATCTCCACCGCCGCTCCAGAGGGCCCTCTGATGGAATTAGCTATTTATCAGTGTTTTCTTTCATGTGCGGCGTCAGCCGTACTAATGCGTCTTAAAGCAAACAGGCCTTCTATAGAAAAATATTTGTGTAAAAACAACTCTGCCGTGAAACGGCGGGAAATTTTTTTCGGATTAGCGCGATGATAAGCGCTCAGGCCACAGATTTACAAACAACGAACAAAGGGATGAAAAAAAGAAAACGATTGCAGTGGCTGGTCTCTCGAAGCATGGACTTCTTTTTCCAGCGGTTTGGGATGAGATGCGGGGGGATGGGGGGGGTGTTTGGCTGTGGGACTGAGTGAAAACTAGCAGCAGCCTTTGGGACAATTACAAAAGAAACAGCCTGTGGCTCCTGCATCCCTCACGTCACCCCCCCCATCCACCCACCACCATCCTTCTACTTCCCCCTCAGGTCCTGTGTCTGTTGGCCTGAGCTGAATGCCTGCTTTGTGTCCCCACACCTCAAATAACGAAGAGCTTTATTGGGGAGGTGTTCGCTCTCAGGAACCGGCACACGAGGAGTCGATTAATGCTTGTCGCCAATCATTCGTCTGGGAGCAGCTTGTTCGAAACGGGAGTTCCTGGTAATTCGTGATGTGAAGCTGTAAATTGAGTCGGGATCAGGGTGTTGACAGAGCAGGGGGTTGCGGGTCTTCGGGGAGCTGGACTGTGTCACATCTCGTCTCTGGCTGTGAATCTAACACGTTATTGTTCTGTGCAGACTCAGATTGAGCGTGTCATGTGGAGCTGCTGCGTTTCGTCATTCCAGGGGTGTATTAGTGTTGGCCAATGTTTTATTGTAAACTGTTTACAAGTGTTAATAAGCTTGTCAGACAAAACGAATGAAAGCCAAAATGAATTTAACCATATGTGGGCCCACACTTTAACTCAGACTCATAAGTATAAGTTAATTCTGTAGTATTTACTGGTTGTCTTTCTACAGTAGCAGTAGCAAGTGGTTTCTCACAAACCATAAAATGAGCTTAAAATATGAAAAACCACAGAACTTGTGCATAATTTAATCCTTTCCAATAATAACCCGCAAAACAAAATGAAAATTCTTATATTGATTTTTAATTGTCATTTTGAGTTGAGTAGAAAAACAGCATGTCACACCAGTGACATCACACTGGTGTGACAAGTTGTTCTATGTGAAACAACTATTTAGAGGCCTGTTTTACAGTCTAAATTATAAAAATGCACTCAAATTGTCTGTTCTATGTTAAATTTAAAATATAAATTGGTGTTACAGAAACATATAAAAACCAAGAGGGTCTGAATGATTGTATGATTTGTCTTGTATGAGTTTCTCAAAGGACAAGACTCTTACTCTTCAGAGAAGTCCACAGTTAGAGAAACCTCCTTTCATTTTCTGATAAATTTAAAATCCAGACATGTCACAAAAAATGTCAGTGGTGTAACCCATCTTTTATTTTTGACATTTTAATAATTTTAATAGACATTTTTTTATATTTATTGAGATGAAATAACAAAAAGCGATTTTTGTCATTTTGTACATACACTGTGACGTTGAATCTATCGTGTCAGTGGACGCTTTTAAAAAGCTCCGACTTTAGTTTTTAGTTCAATGGTGTGACACTCAGTGGTCAGCAGTGTGACAGACAACACTGTACGCTTGAGTTACATATCCATGTTCATGCCTTGTTTGCCACAGTATGGCAGAATGACCCAGAAAATTTGCTACTCTGTTTTAAGCCTGGAGCTGAAGAGGTTAAGCCAGGGCCACCGACAGGCCCAAAGTTTTATTAAACACTTCTATAACCTAAGAATAGCTCAGCCAGTTTGCATTGAAGTCCTTATAGTAACTGAATAATAAGCCTTCGTATGTACTAATCCTGGGATTTTAAGGGATTAAATATAAACACTGCGACGTGTTCATTTGACAGCTCTATAGCAAATCTCGAGCAATATTAATACAGAGCTCTCACCACCCATTGTTCCATCCCACTGAAATCTGACTGTTGTCAGACTCTTGGATTGTTTTTTGGCTGTAAGGAAGTGGTGAGCCATTGCCGAGAACAATCCATTCCAGTAAATCTCCTCCTTCCTGGAGCGCTGGCAGTCCTACCTGTTTCCTTTCACTGCGCTATTTATCTCCCTTGCCTCTGTTATCTAATCCAGTCATATCACAGCACGGACAGACTTAGATCAGGCTCCACTGTTGTCTTTCAAGCCCCTGTCGGCTCATTTTAGTGACTGTCTTCTAATTATTATCTATGGTTTTTGTGATGTTCTTACTGTGAACTGGCAGAGAAGGAATGATGATGGTCTTTTGTGTTGAGAGATGTTTGAAATCACCTTTTCCCCGCTGACTGATTTGAGTTGGGTGGGAGTAAATTTGGCATAGGTGATGTCAGATCTGCCAAAGTACCAAATCCTAGACAAAACTCCCAGTAAGCATGTTTTCTAAATGTGTTAGTGGTGCTTGCTATGAAGGTTTATTACATTGTTGAAGGAAGAGTAACTAGACCCTGCCTCCTACTTGCATTAGCCACCTGTTTAAAGATCTTGTTATGAGTGACTGATTTCATTTACAAGAGCCTGTTAGCTAATGGTCCACCTTAACTGTGACGTGTATGCTTGGTGTTATATTAGCTAGCCCTGCCACCCAACATCAGGGCTCACAGTCTTTCCCCCACCATTGTACAATACAGAGATGGAGCACAATAAAGCACATGAGAACTTTCTCCATAGAGTCTGCAAATGTAACTGTGCCAACTCAACAGTGGCTTGTGCGACCTCAGAAGCATGGTCCAATATTTAGTTGTATGCTACAGGTACACTGATCAGGCATAACATTATTATACGCTCATTGTCCATCTTATCAGCTCCACTTACTATATAGCTGCGCTTTGTAGTTCTACAGTTACAGACTGTAGTCCATCTGTTTCTCTGATACTTTGTAAGCCCCCTTTTACCCCGTTCTTCAGTGGTCAGAACACCCCTGGACCCTCACAGAGCAGGTATTATTTGGGTGGTGGATCATTCTCAGCACTGACGTGGTGGTGGTGTGTTGGTGTGTGTTTTGCTGGCACGAGTGATTTTGTGATTTAGAACTGGTACGTATGGAATAACATGATAGCCTTCATAGGAAAACAACTAACATTCAAAGAGAATATTTTTTAATGTCTCTTTAATGACTTCTTTTTTCCAAGAACTGCATTTAAAGGGACACTTTAAATGAAAGTGGCATTTAAAATCAAAAATTCAAGTCTTCATTTGTTGCAAACAAACATCCTACAGTCATCCCACAATAGCCTCTACACGGAACTATTTCAATTGGAAACCCCTTTTTCTGATGATGTATCTTGAAGGTGAGAGGAACGTTTGGTAAAAAAAGATTTTTTTTTCTGTTTCCCAACTAAAGCAGAAGGAAACCCTGTTATCCTAGGAAGCTAATCGTCACATTTATACTTACTAGCAGTTATGCTACTCCTGTGGAGGGATTCAAAATTGTTGTATGGTTGCATTTGCGGAATGCATGCTGGGTATTGTATTTCAAGACCACTGATGGATACAAACACATAGGACACAAAATTGTGGGCTCTCTCACACGAATGAGGCTGCAAGATTATGTAAAAGAGTACTGCATGTCAAGTATATTATAAAAGGTACTTTTAGGCCAGAAAGCGCCTTCAATAAAATTCTTAGGAACTTAAGAGCCTTCATAAGTTTTTTTCTCTGGAAGTCTTTCATAAATCTGGCCACTGGATAATTTGCAACACTTCATCTCTGTCGATGTCCCCTTTCTTTTGACCCACCCTCTCAACTCTGAAACAAGCCAGTAAACCGATCCAGCGCAACACACTCCAAGATCTCCTTAGTGATTAGACAACAAAAGTGTCTGCATTGTCTCTGCTTGTTCTGACGGTGAGGATCCTCTAGTCTCAGAGCTCTCTTGTTTTAGTCTGCACTAAAAAGGAAGGATTAAAAACATAACCTCAGACACTAGATAAGCTTCCCCCATCACTCCAGTCAAATAATGACACACCAAGTGGGGTGGCTAGAAGATGACCTCAGTTTGACACTGATTTTCTGGACTGTCCTTATTTACTACATATGAACTTCTTAAAATTATACAACAGTTAATTCCAGCCATGCAAGCTTATTGGTTAAGAAGCGTTCGCCATAACATCACAGGTTTTTCACAAATACTGTATCACTCTACTGAGCAGCGACTTTAACAGCTGTAGAAGACGCTCAAGCCATTTGACCATTTTTACTTCTTACTTTGCCACAAACAGAAAATGGACACTTTTAAAATCGCATTTGACCGACAGCCGATTTAGTCAGACTCTGAAGGTGAGGCTACACTAAATTCCCTACACTAAACTGTCATCACCACTGAGCAGCTTTTCAGTCGGCAGCTGTGAAGAAGAACAGCTAAACAACCTAGAATCAGCCAGAAATGAACCCAATACCATTCGCCAAACGTGTCGTCTGATCTTCAGAGTCTGACCAAATCAGACTGAGCCGTAAAACTGCTGTAACAAAAAAGCTGCTCAGTGCTGATGACAGTTTGGGAATTTAGTGTAAGGAGCTGGAGAACGAACTGCTGGCTGTGCAGCGAGTGAGCTGCAAGTGAGTGGTGCTCATGCGAACAGTAAAACATATTAAATGCCACGTTCACGGAACTGTTTATTAATTTCTAACTTTATTTATTTAACTGTTATATAAAAGCAACACAAGAGGGAGTGTGTTATTGCGTATAACATTACAGCCGTGATGTTATTTCGCAGTAATACACTCTCTCTCATGTCCTATTGCTTTAATACCAAGAAGGCCTATTTTACCTTGATTTAAGAACAAGATGGTAAGAGGAAAGATCTATGGGAGGAGTTGTGGTCAAAAGTGGGCATTGAATGACCATGACACTCATGTATTAGTGCAATAGGCAAGGAAAAACAGCACAGCCACAGTTCCTCATGTTCCTCAGACTATATTAGCAATAACAGTCCACAGAAAGGGATGTTTTGGTGTGCTTGTAGCGCATAAACCGCTCATTACAAGGACAAATGCACATATGAGAGTGCAATGGTTAAAAATCATAAGCGTAGATGGCCTGATGAGTGACTGTTCACCATAAGAATCAAAAGAATTGTACAGGGCTGAAGGCTTGACCCCAACAGTGATGGGGTACCAACCTTGAGTCTCCTATTCATCCACTCAATATACCATCTTCTGTTTTATCTACTGGTCTGTTGATTTGGTGAAATCAATGGTCATGAATTATGTTTATCAATGTGGTCATTAGATACATTGTCAGCATGTTGACTGGCTGCTTAATAAAACTGGTTTCACAAAGTTAAGATGTTATGGAACTCAACGTTACGTTATGCAACTCAAGTGCAATTTAGTTCTATGTAGATTTCAAGCAGCCAAAGTTGCGTGAAGTGTTCCCCTTACTGTTGTTGTTAATCTTGGTTACTTGCTAGGGTCTATTAAATATCTGAGTGTCGTACGTTGGCCCTGAAGGAACATTATTGCCACCGTTTACCTGTACATAGGTGATATAACAATAAAGATCTTCGTGATTTGTTGCTTGTTTCATCTTTCCGGATGGTTGCCAGTTTAGAGGGGTTCTCTCTGTCAACCTGGCACCGTTCAGAGTTGCATAAACATCCTCCTGCTGGCACCATTCAGAGAACACGAGCGCTGAGAGCTGATCTTATTTCCAAACATTCGGCTAGCAGGCATGTAGGGGCGCACTGAGAAAGTCCAAAAAGGTGCCATATAACATAGCAGGCCCACTGTTCTCTACCCCAGACTGTCTGCATGTCTGACCGTCTCACCGTCCATCTTTCTTTCTGCCTCTCCTGCTCTCTTTCTAGCTAAAAGACACATTTAGGAGAACAAGGAACAACACTGTCTGGCCTGCTCCCGCCAGCATATGCCAAAAATTATCATGCACGTTTTTCTTTGTATCCATTTTTAAACATGCGGGAGATGAATCAGGCCTTTATACGAGTGAGGGTTCCACTGTTTACTCTGCTAACTCCAGAAACTGGGGGAAGGAGAGCGAGAGGGAGAAGCCTGGAAGGTGCAGAAGCAAGGAAGGAGAGAGGAAAGAGAGAAAGAGGCCATTGAATGACAGTAATTTAGGAACCTGTGCTTTTTATGAGTTTCCTGCTCATAGGAAAACAGAAAGAGAGAGGGGGAAGCACACTAGGCCCCAATCAAAGAGCTCTCTCTCTCTTTCTGCAGGCACACAGGACCTATTAGCATTTTAAAGTGTGGGGAAGTCTGCGTACATACTTTAGCTTTCTGGGTTCAGATACTTGCACAAGATTTTTTTCAGATGTTGTGGTATCACACATTTTCATATAAATATACAGTTTTTTTTCAGTAGTACAGTTTTTAGAGTCCACTCTTGGCCTTTCTTACAGTTAGTTTTCTTTCTTTTTAGGAGACTTGCTTTCAGTCTTTTAAAGAAATCTGCAGGGATGGTTTTTCCACACCTCCAAAGGTCAGTCTGATTGAACTTTCTGCTTATTGTGCTCCAGTTACAAATTTAGACTAGCCAGTCCATTAAACCTCACTCATCTCAGATGTCCAGTTTCTGTGTTTTAGTGCAAAGATTATTGTTTATTTCCTTTTCTCAGTAACGGCTTCTGGACAGCTGACTTTTTTTTTATCAAGGAAACCAATAGAACTCTACGATGGCATTTTACGGCCACTGTCAATAAAAATAAAAATAGTGGACTTCAAGAATAAAGTCATACTATTTTGAAAATAAAGTCAAACTATTTCAAGAAAAAAGTCAAACTATTTCAATAAAAAAGTCATACTGTTTCAATAAAAAAAGTCATACTGTTTCGAGAAAAAAGTTGTACTGTTTCGAGAAAAAAGTCCATCCATCCATCCATCCATCCATCCATCCATCCATCCATCCATCCATCCATTTTCCAAGCCGCTTCTCTGTCAGGGTCGTGGGGGGGTGCTGGAGCCTATCACAGCAGTCATCAGGCAGAAGGCAGGATACACCCTGGACAGGTCACCAGTCCATCGCAGGGCAAAAGAAAAAGTTGTACTATTTCAATAAAAAAGTTGTACAGTTTCGAGAAAAATGTCATACTATTTAGAGAAAACATGCTACTTAGAGAAAAAAAATCATACTGTTTTGTGGAAAAAGTTGTGCTGTTTCGAGAGAAAAGTCATACTATTTAGAGAGAAAACAAGTTGTACTACTTTAAGAAATTTTTAAAAAATATTTTGACAAAAAATCGTGGTGGAATACTCAGGCTCCCTGTTTCTCCTGCACATCAGCACCAGCCTGTTATTAGTATAATAACTGAGCAGGCTGAGTGGGAAAGACGGACTCCAAATATCACAACTTTATTCTCTAAATATTACGACTTTATTTTTGAAGTCTACTATTTTTATTTTATTAACAGTGGCCCTAAAATGCCATCGTAGAACTCACTGTATTCAAACAGGTATATAACAATGGAGTCCGTTAGCCATCAGTGTTACCTAACGACCCCCAAATGCTTTTAAACAAACAAGCCTAAACACCTTTTCGGTCTAGAATTTCGTTCCTATTCAACTTAATCACATATGTTTTTCAAAAGCATGCCGTGCTTGCTCGCAGCATGCAGATCTTGTGAATGGTGGTATAGGTTTATCTGTGCACATGCATGTGTGCATTTGTGGATGTGCGTGCATATATATGAATGCTCTGCAGGTAGATGACATTCACAGATATGGAGGATGGGACATGGAAGAGGGACATTAGTCTGTTTGATGTGTCTCAGCTGTGAAAAGTCCATTGTCTGTTTTATTATGGCTGCTTTGCTCTGGACTCTAAACAAGGGTAGCTAGTGGAGCACCTCTCCTCTGGCCTTCTGCTGTAACACGCCTCGCAGACCACGAGTCTCCATCGCTCTGTCTGAACTTTTTCCAAGATGTCATGCAGTTTGTTAGAATGGCATCAAGAACAAAACAATGCTTTGTCATTCCCTGGTATCTCTTGCGATCCTCCCTGCTAATCTATCATCATCTGATCCAGCTGCTAGAGTGTAGGATATCAGTAAAACTCACAGTGTGGTCCAAACACAAAAGAGCATTGCTGACTGTGATGCAGTGACTGTGATAGCAACTCATTATAACCCTTATTTATCCCTACATTATACAGGTAGTGCAACTGAACAGAAATCAACAGCAAGCAATACTGGAACTACGGAATGTGGGAAAAAAGTTTTCAGCTGTTAATGTGAAAGGTTTCAGCTGTTAATGAGAAAATAGGTCTTGGGGTGGAGTTACTCAAGCTGTCAAAGCTAGTGGTACCAACCCTCATCCTCGAATACCCCCTGCCCTACATTTTAGGCCCAGGATGAGGGCAGTAGTCAAAAACATCATTGTCAAGTCTAAGATAAGCCCAAGACCATGACTAATCAAGACCAGGTCAAGACCTGTCTAAAGGGGATAGACTGTTCCAATCAATAATGCCATCCATCTGACATCAATAGCACTTCCTGTCCTCTTACTTCAGTACAATACAGTTTGACCAGAAAAACTGCTGGAGTGGTTGACCTCAATGCAGCATTTTACTGCCAAGTTCAACGCCATCCAATCAGATTTTGGAAACATGGTCTTCAAACTAACTGCTTTTCCTACCTAACATAACTAACCAATTTAACTCTACAAACTACAAACACTGTTAGCTAGTTGGCCAGGTGCAAGTAGATGGTAATATAAGCAAGTGTTTGGTTTACCTTTCTTAGCAGCATCTAGATACCTCTGCAACAGAATGTTTTGAATAACTTGATATATATAGAGATATAGCATATATAGAGACCTGATGATCCGCCAATACTGATAGTCAGCTACTGTTAGCTAAGGTTTTGCGTAATGCTACATTAATACACAAATGAAAGACAAACGAATCCAACTGTAGAACAGCAGTTTTTTGCTGAGTCAGCAAGAAGTTACAAACAAAGTCTACATTGATTACAGCAGTCGACTAATGTAACAACCAAAGAGGGTTTGCCCCCTGACTGTGTGCATGCCCACTAAAGGAACCCCTATAGAACCCCTATAGATTACTATATTCTATAGTAATCCATTGAATAAGGTATCATTTTCTAACTGGTAATCGGCACCAGAATATACTGGTGCTGTAACACTCCCAACCTGCTGATGTGTTATACTGCAACACCATTATCTTACATCATCATGTGATTAGGCTCTAATTCAGACCACCAACACTGATCAGTGTGTAGAAGCTCTTAGATCTAGTATTTTGAATGTAGACTCATCCAATCCATTTTTGACATGATGAGAGCATCGTAATGGTTTATGGCAATAGCTTCTTGTTCTGCTTGAAGCACAAAAAAAAAACAAACTCCAGCTCCAAGGCCAATGGCTTATTTGGTCAGCGGGAACATTGTGTAAAATTCATTAGAATGAAATATAAGACAGCTGTGCCTTCCAGCTGTTAATGGCCATATTGATTGATTCGTGTTTTCATATTCGTCAAGGAGACATGGTTAATAGGCGATCCTCTAGCGGCCTGAGGCCCGGTGAGAGTTTGAGGTTTGAGGTTTAGAGAGCCTCACTGACCCGCGCTCTCCTTCATTTCCCTTCCATCACATTTTTTTTCTTACCGCTGTGAAGGATAAATGATAGGCTGCACCAAAGGCAGCCTTGTTCGTTTCAGAAAATGAAGAGGGGTAGGTTTCCAGGCTGCTTCTCCTCCTCAAAGCAGGCTTTGGATTGTTAGAGCAATAAGGGTGTCCAAGCCAGGGCAAAGGAAGCGGCTAGCTAATGGCTTTCTAGCAGCTTTGTAGCAGCTTGCTAAGCTTTCAGAACTATGTCTATATCTGGGTGCCCTACAGGTATGAAAGCGGCTATGGGCAGCCAGTCGGGCCTGTCTCATTTGAGTGTGATGGATGGCAGCATTAGTGTGTCTAGAGCTAGAGAGCGTGTCGTCTTGCCCTGTGCTTGGGGGCCCTGCTGGTTAACACATGTGCCATGTGGCCCTGAGGCTACACACACACTTATACGCTAGTGAAAGAACTCGGATTAGTCAGGAAGGAGATACAGTGCGCAAGGTGTACAAGACAAGAGACAAACAGAACTAGAAAGCGAAAGCTGGTCAACGATCGATTTTAGCATGAAGAATTGAGAAGTTTCTGCCGAACCTAATTCATTTAGACCAGACAGGATTTATACAACAGAGATAAACACAGGACAACATAAGGAGGACCCTACATATAATGAGATACATTAACCAAAACAAACTTGAGGCAATGTTAATTAGTTTAGATGCCTAGAAGGCATTCAACTCAGTTAGGTGAACCTTTTTATATAAAGTTCTAAAAAGTTAGTTTGGCTTCCATCCTGCATTCGCCCAATTTCACTTTTCTTATTCTCTTCATTTATTGAACCTTTAAGTCAAGTAATGGGACAGACCAGAGAAATGAAAGGAATTGAGGTATTTGGTATTGAACAAAAGCTTGCATTATTTGCTGATGATGTTTTAGTGTACCTAGGGCAGCCCAGTCAATCATTCTTGGCACTGATGAATACATTGGAACAGTATGGGGCTCTTTCAGGATATAAACTCAATATACAAAAGACTCAATTGATTACATTAAATTATGCCCCCCCTAAAAGTCTCAGGGATGCATATAAGCTCAATTGGCAGTCAAATAAAATAAAGTTTGGGAGTCTTTTTACCAAAAGAATTGTCAGAGGTGTTTCAAGTAAACTATGGACCCTTAAATATTACAGTAAAGGAAGATATGCAAAGATGGAACCTTATCCCATGCCTCACCTTGATCAAGAGGGTAGAAACAATCAAATGTACTACCTCGATTACTTTACTGGTAGACTTTGAAAAAGACAGAGATATCAGATCAGCAATTTAGAGAATGGGACAAATGGATTTCCTGGTTTATTTGGCAGAATAGAATTAAATACATCACACTACAGCAGGGAAAAGAAAAAGGAGGAATCTCCCTCCCCTGTCTGTGTGACTACTTTTATGCATCTCAATTAAGGCCTTTATTATGTTGGCAAGATGGCAGTAAGCCATGATGTTGCTGATCTCATTGCAAGCCATGATAGCTGACAGAACATTAATGAAACATTTTTTGGACAGGGAGACTCCCTGGATCAATCTAACAATGAAAATTTGGGAAAGGATAATGACTTTAAGGGGGATACAAGATTCAATAAGACTGCTGAAATGGTGTGCGTATGATAGTATGTGTAACGAGGAGCGAGGTAGCGGACGCATGTGCGGAGGTAAGCGACTTTTATTGAGGGAAAATCCAAAATCAGGGTCATAACGGTCCAGGGTCAAAGAGCCGACATGTACAGATCGTGGGGTAGACATGACAGACCAGAAACAAACAACAACAGATATTCAAACAAAGCAAACATCCAACAGCGCAAGGATAAAGACCAATACAAAGACCAGCAAAGACAAAGTGCAAACACAGGGCTTAAGTAACAAAGAGTAACGAGGGACAGGTGAAAACAATAAATGACAAAACGACAACAAAACAAGGGACAGGACTACAGATACCAGGAAGATTATGGATCAGAACAGAAAGATTCTATATATCTATATATTTATAGATATCTTCAAGTGTGATGTTATTTCAATGAATCTTTTAAAAATGGAGATGCTGTAGAGACAGGGCTTGGATTTGATCAACTATTAGATTAGGTACTTGTTCTAAAATTATCTCTAGGATTTGTAAAGAACTCCTTCTTTGTAAGAAAGAGAATACATTTTATATTAAAGAAAAGTGGGAGAAAGAGGGGAAAATATTGCTGTCAGAGGATGATTAGGAAGAATATGTCAGCTTCAGTGGGCAACAACAAGTCGTTAACCTGGAGAAAATCTTGCTGGAAAAATGCTATTTGATTCTTTATTACACCTGTGCAGATACGACATCAAGGTTCAGGATCTGACTGCTGGAGAATGTGTCAATCAGCCAATACAAATCTTTTCCATATCTTTTGGGAATGTACAGTTATGTCTGGGTATAGGAAAGCCAGGCTCTCTGTACTAACTGACTTTGGTTTTCTTTATCTGAGAAATCATTCTTTAGACTTATGTCAATCACTAGAAAATGGCTGTCTGTTGAAGCTCCTCAACTGTTTGACTGGTATGACATTGTTCCTGAAACATTTATATCATGGAAAAGCTAACTTATTCTTTAAGAATTCAGATTGGCAAATGTAGTCAGATTTGGTCTAAGTGGCTAGTATATATAAGACCCCGGCGACCAGAACTTATGTAGGTCTTTTAATGGCTTATTTTTTATTTCCTTTCTTCTTAATTAAAGAACATGCTTCCCTTTCGTTAATGTAAATTGTTTTTTTCAAGGAAAAAATTTTTCATTATTACTCTTTTTAATTCCTTTTCATTTATTTATTATTTTATTTATTATTTTTTCCCTTCTTTCTTTAAAATGATTATTGATTTGGGTGGTATTGCCAAAACTAAATCCATGAATAATTCAGAAGGGCCCAAAAAACTAGCACCAACATACTGTATTATCATAGAAATGTTTTTTTTGAAAATGTTTTGACATTTTTGGCCCAAACTGAAGGCCTAGCTTTAATAGTCACGGTTCACCACTGATTTTTATGGCACCTCAACCACAGCCCCATGGTCAGGAATTTTGGCTATATCTGAAACTTTGCCCTTTTCCAGAGGTCGTCCACTCCTGAATTAAGTTTCTGGCCCTCGATTTTGTAACTGGTAGTCAATTCCCAACAACCATGCAAGAGCTACAGGGAGATTCTTTCGAAAGCGGCCCTGAATATTTTCTAATAACTCTCTCTAGGACAAAACATTCTGAACGAAACGATGTGCAATGTGCTCCTAAGTATATGGAACAAGCCGGGATGTCCCTGCATCAGAGCGATAAAGTACAGCCATCACAACGTTTAACCTCCGTTTGCAACTTCCGGTGCATACCTCCATACCCCTTTTCTGGCAGAAAACAAAGATCACTTCCAGCATCACATGCAATGCAATCAATTAAACATACGTCAAGGCATGTAGTGTATTTTTTGGTTCAGATTGCTTCAACCTAACGGCAGGTACAACAGAATATCCGGGGCCTCTTTCAAGTGAATCTCTCTGCAGTAGGCCACCATCAAATAAACAGAGCTTAAAGCTTTCATCTTTGAAAGATGGGAGAAAATCAAGCTCCATTCTTGCTTCAGATCTAAAGAAATGCACTATTCTGTCCATGCTTTCACTGTCAGAAGACAAGTCAACAATATGGGTCTGAAAGCAGCAGTCAAGAAGCTCTTACTGAGAAAAGGAAATAGACAAAAAAAAAGAAGACTAAGACTGAACTTTGGAGGTGTGGGAAAATATCCTTTCAGATTTCTTAGAAAAATGAAAGGAAGTCTCCTGAAAAGTATGGAAGCTGTAATAAATACAAGAGTGAACACAATATGAAAAATTTGATATTATATTTAGTTGTTGTGGCTTCTATTTTTTATGGTCTCTGACTTTTGCACAGTATTGTAGTGAACAGTGATTCAAGGTTGCGTCTGTCTCTGTTTAATACAGTTGCATTTTGCCCTGTATCACTTATTGACAGCAGAAAGAGATGTTTTAACAGTAACGCCTCTTAAGGCCTATGATCCAGGTTAGCACTACCTCTCTGCATCTGTCCTTGGAGTCATGGTCATCTATCATACAGCTGCCCAAAGCAAGTGACCCACAGGGGGCCTGCATGCTAGTGTCTGCCCCCCAGGGCCACCTGACCAACCAATCTATCCACACATTATTAATAGGACTTGCATGGCTCGACTGGACTCCAAGAAATCCAAGGGGCTGGGTGGGTAGGTGGGTGTGTGTGTGTGTGTGTGTGTGTGTGTGTGTGTGTGTGTGTGTGTGTGTGTGTGTGTGTGTGTGTGTGTGTGAACGGGAAAGAGCAGTTGAGGCAGACAGTGTGTATGTCTGGTGAGTGAGGGTGATTAAAGTGAAAGTTCAGGGTTGGAGTATCGTGTTTGTCAGGAGGGGCTTGATCAACATGATGGTTCAGGGCTGCAGTAGTGTGCATGTGGATAAAGATAGCAACTCTCACTCTGATCATGTCCTCTAGATGTCCTAACACAGCTGCTCAGAAACACTCTCTCTCTCACACACACACACACTCCCTCAGATTTCACATTACACACTGCTATGTTGTGCTAGCAGCCCCTTAGCATGCTGACTTTCAGCCTTTTAAAAAAGTGCCAAAATCTAGAAAAGAAAGTCTAGAACCAAAGTGTTTGGCCTGCCAGAAAGTTTCCCCACCTACTGATAATATACAAATCAAATCTATAACGTATATAACGTTCTATACATACTGTGGTTGCTTATGCTGGGTTGTATGATAGTTAGGCAGTGGTAAGTGGCTCATGTATGGGAAATATGTAGGTTATAGGTTACTTGCCTGCTTCCCTTGCCTGCCTCAGCGCTGGCAGAGGTTCTCATCGCTGCTCATCTCATCTTCTTACCCTATGCTGTTGCCACACTGGTGTCAGAAGTGGAATTGAATGTTTTTGGTCAAGAACTGTGACGAGGAACGAGGCAGCAGGCAGTGAGAAGACAGTGGTCGAAGCAGTGCAATGAGGCTCAACAGCAGAGCCAACCCAGAGGACAGTGGCTTGCGAGAGGAGGCCTGATGGAGAAAACAGCACGGGAAGGCTAGAGGCTAGAACCAGCATAGGAAGGCTGGACATCCAGGTCTACATGGGTAGGCTTGACGGCAAGACTGATGGGGTGTGGGTTGGAGGCAGCATAGCAAGGCACAGTGGCAGCATAGCTGATCATTAGTTCATTAAAAAATACGTCGTCTAAAATTTTCACATCATAACCAAAACGAAGTTGTAGTCCATTGGTGGAGCCTTATTTTAGCCACACCCCTGCATGTTAGAGCAGGATGTGAGGCTGCATCCCTGTCCTTCACATGTTGAGCAGTTAGATCCCATTGTTTTGAACTAAATATGTCCCAAAGTCTGAAAATAAGTGTCTTTTCTGGTCATGTACTGGCTGCGTTTTTGAGTTCAAAATTGTCAGTACTGAAACATTTGGCAATGTTTCTCTAGTGTTATTGCTTTTCATAGAGACAAAATAAAATGATCAGTCCTTTGTTTTAATAAAATAAACACAATTAAGGTATAGAGTCACTCAAAGCAAAAATATTTAAGTCAGTTAAACCTCCAAAATGTGTTTTAAGATCTGACTTTGAATCAGTAGGGTAGAATAATACGCACGCAGTGGCTGAACTGTTTTGTCTTTTTACCCAAAATCGATGTGATTTGCAGGTAGTCTTGTCTTGGGTCATACTCTATCATCTCTGACTTTACATCTACAAGGTGGACTGACAAGGTAGGAATGTCTAATAGAGTGGACAGTGAGTGGACACAGTGTTTAAAAATTCTAGAAGCACTGCTGTGTCTGATCCACTTGCACCAGCACAACACACACTAACACACCATCACCACCACATCAGTGTTACTGCAGTGCTGAGAATGATCCACCACCCAAACAGTACCTGCTATCTGAGGGTGTATAAGGGTCCTGACCACTGAAGTACAGGGTAAAAGGAGCTAACATAGTATGCAGAGAAACAGATGGACTACAGTCTGTAACTGTAGAACTACAAAGTGACCCTATACAGTAAGTGGAGTTGATAAAATGGACAATGAGCATAGAAACAAGGAGGTGCTCATAATGTTATGCCTGATCAGTGTAGATTATTCATATGCAACAAGAAAAAAGGACTTGAACATACATTACAATAAATCTGTTCTGTACATAGAATTACAATATAGAAGTATAATCTTAGTATAACTTATAACTAATCATATTGTATATACTGAAATAATCCTGATATGAAGATCACAAGTACCCACAAAATGCCCCTTTGAGAGATCTCAACCCCAAAATTTGTGCATACCACCAGGACCAATGGGATGATCCTCATCTGCTGGGAAAACAAGTCCACTAAACACACATACACACACATTAACAGAGCTCCAAAATTAGGGGGCTGAAGTGCATGTGCTGTTTTATGGGGATGGGTGGAGGTCTTAGTCTGTGCTCAGGTTTCTCATCTTTCACTCTGTGTTTGTGGGGGGGGGGGTGCTGATAGCTGTTGGAAGGTCAGCAGTGTGAGGTATGTACGTGCGGTAATTGAGCTGATTGAGCAGGTATTCTGATGTTCAGAACAACGCTGCAACCCAGCCCCCACCCCACCCCCTGATGGCATGCAGATCTAAAGAGTGCATTGAAAGGTGAGAATGAGAGAAGGACGCCAGCCTTTTCCACTGAGGATGTGACAAGCTGTCACCTAGCAACATCAAGTCCAACATCAGCTTGCTTAAAAGATCAATCACTTTACTTTAAGCACTTTAAGTAATGGCATTTTAAATGTTTGTAATGCTTTATGCACAAATCATTGAAAGGTAATTAAAACCTGTGAATAGTGACACGTTATTTGTGTTAGAGAATGATTCATTATTCATTTTTAAAGCCTTATATGGCATTATTAGAGTTTATAAATATGCTTACGAAGCATTGTTAACACTTTACAAAGAGTAGACTTCAGAGAAAGTATTACCAAAAAGTTTAATCAATACTAATTAACAGACAATAAAACTTCTTTGCCTACTTTGCAAATTCAAGCTACACTTTACATTGTGTTCAATTTTCCTGATGAACAGAACAACAGAAAATCCTGTTAGAATAACTTCGATTGCAAGTTAAGAATGTAACTCTTGTAAGCTTCTCATACTGGAAGTAAGAGATTTTTTTGTTCTGGCAGCAACAATAAGAAGCCTGTGGTGTTCATCCTGTCTCACCTACAATGGTGGACAGTAACTAAGTAAATGTAATTTGTTACTGTACTTAAGTAGTTTTTTCATGTATCTGTACTTAAGTATTTCCATTTTCGACGACTTTTTACTTTCACTCCACTACATTTTAAAGTCAAATGTCTTACTTTTTACTCCACTACATTTTGCAAAAGCTGCCCTTCCTTTTGGTTTCTGTGTGTTTAAAAATGTAACATCAAAACAAAAGAAGTGCAAAATAAGAGCACCAATCAGGGCACAGCAGTCACTTTGTTTTGAGCTTGTTTTGACCTGTTGGTCGTACCGACCCAGTGCAAGGACACGGTTCAACATCAGCGCAGCAGTGTAAAATTTTGTGAGTGTCTATTCAACATAAATGATGAACTAACCTAACTTTGTAAATGTAAATAAACCACAATATAGAAATATGTACACATATGCAGTCGTGACTGACGTGTATTTTTTCTGAATTTATACAAACACTTTCATTTTATAGTAAATTAGTTTTTGCTAGTTTATGAACAGAGGCCTACAGATCAATACAGTAAAGGAAACTCATTTGTGATTCTGTGCTTAAAGCCAGTTTTTATTGAACTTAAACTTGAACTTAAACTTTTATTGAACTGTTTGTAAAAAGTGATTTCAGAGCCACTCGGTTCTCCCTGATGGAAACTTAATAAACATCAGCGTCACTAATTAATGACGTTCTATTAAAAGACTGGTTTACCAAGAAAGACACTGGAGAATTTTCACCTAAATTGAGTTCATGAAGCGAGTCTTGTTATAAAAATGATAACAGGACATCAGAGTCATAATTAATCTTTTAATACTTTTACTTTTGATACTTAAGTACATTTGAAGGCAAAATCTTTAGCACTTTTACTCAAGTAGAAGTCTAAATGGATGAACTTCTACTTTTACTGGAGTAATATTTTATCTTGGGCATGTCTACTTTAACTCAAGTATACACGTACACAAGCTTGTAGATGATGTTCAGTTTGATCTGCAATGAGTATGGCATCCACAAAATGTTTTAACCATAATGCCCCAATACAAATACGCTGGAAATGTAATATGGATGTTTAAAATAAAATAAATTAGGCATAAAATGTAAAGGAATAAATACTACATACTTTGGGGGGCCGCCAGGAGCTTTGGCCATCTAAACTGCTTAGGCTGCTTATAGTGGGAGACAGCTCTGTATGTGGCCTTGATAGCCGACAACATTTCAGAACTTAGGGTATCGTGTGAAGCGTGCAGCTCTCAAGACCACATTTGGGCAGATCTACCAGAAATCTGAGGATGTAGTGGTGGGATTAAAGCTCATACCAGTTTTATTGAATTCATACAATGAAATGCTGGCAAAGAGAAATTTGAGGAATTCTTTTACTTCCTACTTCTGGAGGCTAAGTCTTATGTTAATACTGATTTACTATCTTGGTGGCCACACGCAGAAACCTGGCTGAGCCACTCAGACCACACACACATACACAAACACAAAC
The DNA here is from genome assembly GCF_015220715.1 of Pygocentrus nattereri. Lineage (NCBI taxonomy): Eukaryota > Metazoa > Chordata > Actinopteri > Characiformes > Serrasalmidae > Pygocentrus > Pygocentrus nattereri. The sequence continues at coordinate 35,066,304 of NC_051217.1, read as the reverse complement.
ACACACATACACACTTAAAATAGGATCTATCCTATTCAATATATGGACACATCTGGATCTGTGCACATGTATAAATGTTTAAAGTCAGTGTGTATAGAAACATTACAACATTTTCCTTCCATACTTTTATGTTTCTCTGAGTAGAACACAGGGTCTGTGAGCTAGCTCAGCATTACACCAATCAGGCACAACATTGTGAGCACCTTCTTGTTTCTACACTCATTGTCCATTTTATCAGCTCCACTTACTATATAGCTGCACTTTGTAGTTCTACAGTTACAGACTGTAGTCCATCTGTTTCTCTGATACTTTGTTACCCCCTTTTACCCTGTTCAATGGTCAGGACCCTTATACACCCTCACATAGCAGGTACTGTTTGGGTGGCGGATCATTCTCAGCACTGCAGTAACACTGATGTGGTGGTGGTTGTGTGTTAGTGTGTTGTGCTGGTCTGAGTGGATCAGACACAGCAGTGCTGCTGGAGTTTTTAAACACTGTGTCCACTCACTGTCCACTCTATTAGACACTCCTACCTCGTCAGTCCTCCTTGTAGATGTAAAGTCAGAGATGATAGAAGTATGTAGTAAGTAGAGCTGATAAAATTAACAATGAGCGTAGAAACAAGGAGGTGCTCATAATGTTGTGCCTGATTGGTGTATCAGTGCATAATGGTACAGTGGTGGTGGGTGAAGGCTGAAAAATGATAGTGTTGGATAATAACTTTAATCTGAAACTAATAATTTTGTATTTTGAATGCTATGATGAATTGTGCTTAATATGACCAGGCATATGAACTAACAGGGTAAAAACAAATCATTTTGATTTTAGGTTAACTTAAGAATGTTGTCCTGTGTATTTTCACTGCCATCTATACCTGCACATATTCTAACCTGGCATTAGAAGTTGCAGTTAAACTGACAATGCTAAACATGTAAGTTTGGTCTTATTAATTAAAGCTGCATTGTTTTAGTTAAAATTGAAAAAAAGTAGCATTATTGAGTCAAGAGAAAAAAGCACTGCAGTCGTGCGCTGCTGCAGGTCGCCCTGTACAGCATGAACTAATAAAAATCATATTTCAAATGTTTGAGTTTTTTCAGAAAATGTCACACGTCTTTATGTATTAACGTGAGATGCACAGGCTCAAAAAGCTTTGTGTTTAGGTCTCAAATGCAAAATGAACATTATAGCGATGAAGATATGTCACTCATGAAGTCAATCATCAGGTATATCTGGTTGGAGAGGGGGCCTGAAGCACAACCCACACTGTAACACAGAGAACACAGAGTCGTCAATACACAGGCATGGGTCAGATCCAGAAAAGCAAGCAGCAAGAGAAAGGCAACCATAACAGAGTTGGAGAAGACAGATCAAAATCCAAAACACAGGCGAGGGTCATAACCATAGAGCAATCAGGTCCAGCAAAGGTACAAGAAGGGCAAATCCAAAAAGCAGGGTCAAACGAAAATAGGCAGTAAGTCATACATGAGAATGAAAACAAGATACAAGAAACGCTCAGTATGTTCAGAGGAAAGCAATACTTCACAAAGAGCTAATCTACAGCCTGAGCTGTAGATACTGTAAATACTCAACTAACTAATCAGGAGAAAATCATGAACAGGTGAATAAAATCAATATTCAGGAGAGTGGGAGCGCTGATAGGCTGAGGGTGAAGGGTCAGGAGTCAAATGACTCCGCTGAGGAGTCTGGGTAATGGAGTCTGACTCCAGGAACAGAAACAAGGGAATTAGTTCAGCGTAAATCTTGAGACAGTCAACATGTGACTTGACTTGCCCATCTACGCTACACATTTGAGCAGCTCTTCATAACGCAGATCTTAATAGGGCCCAGAAAGCTATGCCATTGCAAATAGAGATATTTTGTTTTTTCCTCTCCTTTCCCATTTTTGCCTCTAACTGGGGTGTTAGAGGTAGATATATAGATAGATCAGGGAGGGATGAAGTTGGCTTTATATCCCCCTTGATCTATTTACAAACCCCATTCCACAAAGCTGGTGAAATGGTAGTAGATAAAATCCAAATAAAAGCAGAAAGCAGTCATTTATAAATCTACCTTAAGATGTTTTTGGAGAAAAGTAGTACAAAGACACACACACACACATACACATACACATTTTCTAAGCCGCTGGAGCCTATCCCAGCGGTCATCAGGCAGAAGGCAGGATACACCCTGGACAGGTCGCCAGTCCATCGCAGGGCAGACAGACAGACAGACATACACAATCACTCACACACTCACACCTAGGGGCAATGCAGCATGTCCAATTGACCTGACTGCATGTCTTTGGACTGTAGGAGGAAACCGGAGAACCCAGAGGAAACCCACGCAGACACGGGGAGGACATTCAAACTCCACACAGAGAGGAGAGGCCAGTCACCCAGCCAGGGAATCGAACCCTCCTTGCTGTGAGACGACCACACCTTCCACCGTGCCACTGTGCTAACCCTAGTACAAAGGCACACATGTAATATTTTATCTTATCAACTTCATTGTTTTTTGTAAGCATACATTCATTAAAACTGACGCCTGCAACACATTCCAAAAAAGCTGGGACAGGGGTTGTTTAAGACTAAGAAAGATTCAAAAAACATCTTAAACGGGTGATGCAATCTTGCTTGGGTATAAAAGAAGCTTCCAAGAAAGGCTGAGTGCTTTGTGAGCAAAGATAAGTCAATGCCAGGTGTTCCACAAACTTTTAGGTATTTCACCCTGTACAATGAATAACATCATCAAATGATTCAGGGAATCCAGAGAAATTGCTTGTCCAAAAGGCAAAGCCAAAACCAAAATTGAATGCTGGTGATCTTCATTTAATACAGGTCAAACAGAAGTTACTCATCACTACTTTATGTTTTTATTAGCAGTTCACTTTCTGTCTCCACTTCTTTTGGGTTTGTATCTATATTGATTGTTCAGTAGCAGCTCAGTTGTGCGTTGAAAGTCAGTTTGAAAAGATTTCCATCCAAATCCTGCTGTGCCCATCAGCACTATTTGATACTTGTATATGTTTTGTCTTGGCCTTTGCACGTATCAATTTATCCCCTCAGACCCAACACCCCCTTTTCACCATTTCTAAAAAAATCCTTCAAAATATTTGCTTTCCTTGGCACCTCACATTCTCAACGTAGTTCAAGGCTGCATGGTCTTCTCTCTCTCTCTCTCTCTCTCTCTCTCTCTCTCTCTCTCTCTCTATCTCTCTCTCTCTCTCTCTCTCTCTCTCTCTCTCTCTCTCTCTCTCTCTCTCTCTCTCTCTCTCTCTCTCTCTCTCTCTCTCTCTTCTTCATTAAAGTTTCTGTACTTCATCCAGGATTTCAGGCCCGAGGCAAAAGGAAGAGAGGAAATGGAGTGTCCATTTTGATTTTCCCCCCATTCTGCCACCTGCCCCAGGAGCTGTAAAGAGCATTATCTCCGCATGTGAGGAAGGATGGAGAAGCCAGATGTGTGCAGATGAAGAAAGAATGTCTTTCTCGTCTCTCTACCGCTCTCTCACCCCTTATTAACTGTCTTGCAGGGCTGTGTTGTGAACACTGGCCGAATTTAAGTGAAACAGATGCTGGGAAATCAAGAGGCCGACAAGACAAGCAGACAAAACATTCACGCTTACTCACTGACCTGAGTCAGTGATCTGACTCAGTAAATCTGTCTGTAGACCTACAGTTTGGAAACAGGCAAGGAAAGATGGGCCCAGACTGGTGCTTGTGTAACAGATATTTTCAGGCAGATTAAACACCTCCCACCTATTCTGTGGTGTTTGGGACTGTAGTGCTTTGGTTTAGCTAACAAGAGCTTAGTTACCAGGCCGGTTGTGCCACACACCACAGCACTGACTGTGTACCAGCTAACTGATGGTAAATTGACCCCCGTATAGAGGACACCCGAGTCGAATGACTGATGTTGAAGTGACAAAAAGACCAAATCAAACCTGTTTTATGGTGTTTAGCTCTTAGCTGTTGCTAAGCTACTATGCTCTGTTTTCCTGAGGTTTATCCAAGCTCTGATCTTTGGGTTTTTTTTGTCTCTTTCTTTCAGCACCATTGGTCAGTTCCCACACTTCCAATCAGTGATAAAAAATCATAAATGGATGGAATGGGTTTATTTAGACATTCAGATGTGGAATAGAAATTTGAGACATCATCCTGTCATACAGCATCATTTATAAAAGTGGTGAGTGAAGTACACAAACCATGTACTTGAGTTAAAGTAGAGCTACCCAAGGTAAAATATCACTCTAGTAAAAGTAGAAGTTCCTCCCTTTAGACCTCCACTTGAGCAAAAGTACAAAAGTATTTCCCTTCAAATGTACTTAAGTATCAAAAGTAAAAGTATTAAAAGATTAATTATGACTCTGATGTTATCATTACTGTAACAAGACTCACTTCATGAACTCATTTCAGGTGAAAATCCTCCAGTGTCTCTCTCTGTAAACTAGTCTTTTAATAGAACGTCATTAATTAGTGACACTGATGTTTATTAAAATTATCATAAGCACAAAACACTAAAGGTAAACAGTTTCCATCAGGGGGCTCTGAAATCACTTTTTACACACAAGGAAAGTTTCAGTTTAAGATTTATTTGCAACTTAGTTACAAGTTTAAGTTTAATAAAGACTTTATACTCAGGATCACAAATCAGTTTCCTTTACTGTGTTGATCTGTAGGTCTCTGTCCCTAAACATGAACTAGCAAAAACTAATTTACTATAAAATTCAATATTTTTTGTATAAATTCAGAAAATAGACACATCAGTCACGACTGCATATGTGGACATATTTCTATATTGAGCTCTATTTACAGAAAGTTAGGTTAGTTCATCATTTATGTTGAATAGACACTCCCAAAATTTTACGCTGCTGCACTGATGTTGAACTGTGTGTTTGCACTGGGTCGGTATGACCAACAGGTCAAAACAAGCTCAAAACAAAGTGACTGCTGTGCCCTGATTGGTGTTCTGGCTTTGCGCTTCTTTCGTTTTAACATGTTATGTTTTTATACATGCATAAACCAAAAGGAATGACTTATTTCTTAAAATGTAGTGGAGTAAAAAGTAAGATATTTGATTCTGAAATGTAGTGGAGCGAAAGTAAAAAAGTAACCTAAATACTTAAGTAAAGTACAGATACATGAAAAACTACTTAAGTATAGTAACATTTTACATTTACTTAATTACTGTCCACCACAGTGGAATGAATTGCTGAATCATGTTCATAAGAAGATGGGCAGCAGCAGCAAACACAGACAACAGATACAATCGCACAGAAAGTTACAATTGAAAAAAACATTAAGCTTATGATATAAAAATTTCAAGTATATTCCGAGCAGGTGGACAGTGTGACATGCTAAAGAGGAGATGACACAGTGTTCAAACCTGGCTGAGAAAATAGGTACAGGTTCCAGTCCAGCCCTGGTCAAGTTTGAACCACAAGGCAGGGGTTTCTGATAAATTGGCCAGTAAGTACATCACTTCAAAATGGCAAGTATGAACAGCAAAAAGGAGGTATTATTACATAACATGGGCGGACAACAGTGTGCCATTGTGCTGACTCCAGATGTGAAACAGCAGCTCTCCTGTTACACTCACTTAATCGCAACCATCCATCAGCTGCTGTCGCTGTATGTGTACGCACAAGTACGAGACACCCAGCAGTCACACGGTAATGGTTAGCATTACATTTTCAGCTTCCATTGTCTTAGTGGATATTCGTGTGTGTGCGTGATCATCATCGGCAACTTCAAAGCCGCCCTGCTGACAGCGGGAAATTAAAGACGGTGCTGGAACATGGATACTGGCTTTTATAAGCGCCTTTGTTTATGAGTTGAAATGCAGAGCATGAATAGAGGGGCTGTTTATCAGCATACGTCTGTGATGTATCTGTTAGCATGTGTTTATGGTGTTTCTAAGATTAAATATCAGTTTGTAAACACACAAACACGGTTGTGGTCCCTTAGTGTGTGTGAGTGGAGGGGGGAGAGGTGTGAGATGCTGGAGTGGTCCAATATTAGCCAAGCTTTGGTATTCACATCCATATTCTCCAATGGGACCAGCCGTAAAGAGGAGCTAATCCAGCTTCTCAGGAAACTGTGGCATGAACTCTTTCTCAACTCCATCAAACTCTATTTTAAGGAGTGTTTAGAAACACTTGGTGTCCTCTGTCTGTGCCTCCGCTCCCAACAGTCCTCTCTCTGACTTTAAAAACCTGGCTGTGATGACAGAAGCACGCTGGTCATTTGAGCTGTCTCTGTTTTCCTTCTGTGCTTTAACATATCTGTTGTTCATCTGCTTCTAAACTGACCGATGCTTCATGTTCTGCCCACAAATTCATCTCCAGTAACAATTCTAATCAATGTAAAGGGACACAAAAATGTAACCAAAACATACCAACTCCTCTCCTACAGCAGTACTGCAGGAGTCTCTAAAGCAGACTTTCCTATTTAAAGACCACTCTGAGTCGATTAGTCAATGTAATGATCAGTTATTGATCTCAGTGTTACTGTCAACATGTTACTGTCAACATGTTCCATGAAACACATTGACAGAGGAATTGCATGAAGAAAACTGACAACCAGTTTTCTATAAGGAATCCATGGATAGATCCATGGATAGATTTATTGTAACAGCATATTGCTGTTGTTGTAAGTAAACCTTGTATTTCCATTTTTGATGTTTTTCAGTTTTTGACATGTTAAAAATGCCTGTTGTCCTTTACATTGCACATAAATGTCATGATGAATGGACCAAATGAAATGGCCTAAAATTACTTGGAAAAACGTCTGGTTCCATTGACTTCCATTAAAAGTAATGTAGGTTTTTTCCTTTTCCTGTAAAGTTACCATTTTAGAGATACAAGGTTTTCTTCTGGCAGCAGCAATATACGGATAAATTTGGTAGTGTGTACAGTATTCGGCCATCACTACTTTTTAAGTATTTTGCCTGACCCTATCGACCACAGTGGCCTTCAAGCAACTGCTACCACTTGCTCAAGACAGTAGTACATTTCCAATTTTCTGTACAGTTGTAATTTCCTTACAACCCTCAAAGCAAAGCACATGTTCTGAGCCAGCGCTCTTCCAATAAAGGCAACACACCCACCCCTTGCCCCTTCCAGTAAGTAATGTAAATAGGGGAAGGGGGGGTGGGGGGGCTGGGTAAGACTCACAACACCCACATGGGCCAACACATATGGCCCTCTCTTCTAATGACAGTTGATGGCATTGTTTCCATTCCTCTCTTATCCTGGGTCGTGCCCTGCTCCTCTCACACTCAGATAACTCCGTCCAGAATGTGACACACGACCAGAGTCAGTCTGTCAGCTCAGGCTCTGGACTGATAGAGAGAGAAACACGGTCCCTACAGCACTTTCACTGACCACAGAGCCTGGCCAGACAGCATTATCAACCTCAATGGAAAGCCGGTGCAACAGGACAGTACTTTCTTCAGCTTGCACTCGCCACTGTACAACCGTTATATTAATTATTTGCCAAAACATCTGGCTCCACTTTATATTAAGTGTATCTATTAACTGTGTAGTTACATGTGAGCAACATATGCAACACCAATGTAACTACTAATGATTTAGTCATTGTTACAGAGGGAATTCCAGAAGTACACCATATGTTATTACACATGTGTATCATCTTCTGTTTTGTCTCATGTAGCTACACAAGGATAATAACACAAATGTAACTACATCTGTAATCAGAATGAAAAGGTATTTTCATTTCTTTTTTTTTAGCAGTTAAAGGAAGTTTTTAATAACTGACATTAAGGTATTATTTATACTGTATCTACAAGCTTTCCAAACATTTAACTAGCATTTATGTTGCTAGCGCTGTAACCAGTTTCAGCTCTAAACCATTCTATAATATGGCAGCACAGCAGACATCCACTTATCTTGAAATGATATTAATTAAATGTGTTGCATTCCCCTCAAAGCAAAGTCTACATTACCACTCCATTATTACACCTTTATAACTACTATACTACATCTATATAACTACTATATAGCAACTCCACACGAACTGCCCACTTATTCTAAAGTAAAACTTTAACACTGCACTGCAGGAAAGTTCCTGTGTAGTGTTACAGAATGGTATTCATCAATGTGATGTGATTAGGCCACCTTGTTACAACAGTTATTCCACAGTAATTATGCAAAACATGTATTTAGAAGACAAACCTGTGTAATTACATGAGGCAAAACCGAAGCACTGTCTGCACTGTCATCTGCTGCTGCTCTATGATAAATGTAGCACCGTGTCCTGCAGAAACTACTGTTCATTCCTCTCTCAACACGATGAGAGGAGATGACCATAAAGCTGACTTTGACTTTGGTGACATCCGTAGAACATATGTATCCAAACGGCCCGTACCCTAAGTTCGTACCCTGAGAGCTCTCCACACAGCTGTGCCTCTGGGTTACAGCGGCTCAGCATTACGCGGGATCTCTCCAAGATCCTGAGACAGGAAACACATTACTGTCCAAACCTCTGCCACATGGACTGAGGGTAAAAGTTAATGCTCGTTCTCAAATGGCTTATGGAAAACCATTACCTTGACTACTTTCAGTTGCCCTGTCGGCTTTACTTAAAGCAGCCTATTTAAAAAAGCACTTCTAATTACAACTTCATTACTTAGAGTGATGGCAAATCACACTCTATATGAAAAATGTTAGATATTTCATGAAAAAACTGAAGTAAAATACAAATAAAAATGCAGAATAAAGGTATAGTTTGAGATCAAATCAAATTCCCCACCAAAGTTTCCACTTTCTACTTACCTCAGATCAGCCAACACATATTTGGAGTCTAAATTTTACCTCTTTAGTTTACAACAGGTGCTATGAGGCTAACTTTGCTAACAAACACTGGAACTCAATAGTCACCCAAATAGCACAAATCGTTTCTGTGAAAATGCAATCCGCAAAAACTTCACCCAACCCACTCAACCTACATCCAGGGCTTTATTAAGGTTGCACACCCTGGTCAATATGGTTTAGAGCGCAGTGTGTCTTACTGAGAACTATACAAATGAACCAAGCTTCACAAAGTGGGACTGATCTTGGGTCAGATTATTCTATATCCACAAACACTGATTCTAGATCAGAACCCCTACTTCTGAGGTGGTTTGTAAATATATATTGCTGCTGTCGGAAGAAAACCATCTCCATTTGTGTCATTGTTTATTTTTTGACATAATTTGAAAATACATGTACTTTACATTGTGTATAAATGTCATGATGAATGGACTAAAATAAATGAACTAAAATGACTTGGAAAAAATCTGGTTCCACTGACTTACATTAAAAGTAAAGTATGTTTTTTCTAGTGTTCGTTAGCAGTGTAAGTAATCGTAGCTGTACTTCTGTCTAGGGCATCTGGGGTAAACGGAAAGTTGTGTGTTAAGTGTTTTGCTCAACTCTTAGTTCAAGTCTTCAGGCTACCAATCACAAACAACACTCTTACTCTCTGCTAGCACTAAAAAGCTAATAAAGTAAGTGGAATATTGATCAGTTTTGAAACAATGATCGACTTGGCCTGTAGCTCTGGGTCACAACCCCAGAGTTAAAAGCTCCACAGAGTCACTCACTGTAATCAGCTCCTGTCTCCCGCTGTTTTGAGGCTCCAGAGTTTTATAGGCTCTGCTTGAGCCTCAGTGGAGAGCCTTCACAGCGAACGGTGGCGGCTTGATAAAGACTGACAGCTAAAGTGCTCAAAGGCCCATTAGGCCGAGTAAGAGCGATACGGAGACGGTTGAGCTCCACAAACAGGATATAATGCCATGAACTGTTCTCTCATCACTTCAGCTCAAAGTTGAACCAAGCTCCAGCTGCAGCATCCCCGAGGGTCAGTTAGATGGGATTCAGCAGAAGAAGTTGATAGCTGCTGACCTGGCACCACTTTTGTGGGCTTAGTATTTTTGTGCATGGCCCAGAGAGGAATTCCACCAAATTTTCTGCATAATTAAATGGATAAGATGTAAAGACATTCAGAGTGGTTTGATGTGAAATGTGCCATATTATAGAAACTTACTTTATCAGAACTGTTCACAGTGGAGGTGATAGGAATCAGACATCCAAAGCATTTAACTGCTCTAAAAGTTACCTCACAATGTTATTATTTGAATGAGATATTGTTCAAAGCAAAGTTTTGGTCTAAAATATATGTATAAAAAAAATAAACACTGAAAAGTCCATTCATGATGCATGCAATTGGTTGTAAGGCAAAATAGTACTCAAAGAAACTTTTACTTTATTTAATGTAATATGAAAACTTCAGATTTCTTTCCTCTCTCTCGCTCTCTTGCTTTCTCTCTCTCTCTCTCTCTCTCTCTCTCTCTCTCTCTATATATATATATATATATATATATATATATATATATACATATATATATATATATATATATATGGGCCAACACTATAGAAATAATGGACTTTGAGCATAATTTGGACTTGTTTACTGTGAAGTGTACTCACTTGTGTTGCCAGTTATTTAAACATTAATGGCTGTGTATTAAGTTATTTTCAGAGGACAGTAAATCTATACTGCTATGCAAGCTGTGCACTGACTACTTTGTTACATCCAAACTACATTTCATTTCTATATGTCCCATGAAAAGATATATTTGTAGAAATGTGAGGATGTACTCTCTCTCTCTCTCTCTCTCTCTCTCTCTCTCTGTATATATATATATATACACATACCAATTGAAAGAGGGGGTCATAGAGTTTTGTTTTAAAACAAATTTGGTTATGAAAAGGTACAAATATGAACTTTTTACCTGGAAAAACTTATTTAAGGTTCACAATCAGACCTTAAAACCACTGTTGTACATTTGAGGGAACATTTAAGTTGTTTGTACATTGATGAACAAAAAATGTACCTGCACAGAACCTTCATTACACTGTACAGTGTGTACATACTGTGAATTCACCAACTGAAATGTTACTTTTTTATCCTTCTCCTAAAATGTTTTGGAAATATGAGGTTTTGTTTCAATATTGAGGATAAAGAAACTGTTTGCTGATCATTTTGGGTAATAAATAAAATGGCTATATTTGTGTTGTGGATACAGTGATGTGGTTCCCATCACCATCACTGTAAAGAAATCTGAGTCAGTAACTTTTTCTCCAATAAACCATTTCACATCGGACCACTCTGAATGACTTTGTTTACATCTCAGTGACTAAGATATATAGAAAATGTTTACAAATCAGTTGAATTCAGATTTTATTTAAAACTCTTCTTCCTACATTGTATTCTTTCATGCGTGGCTCTTTAAAAAGCTTTACAACACTTCCCTAGGTTTTTCTACAAGACAAAATAGGGGTACGAACTGTGGTCAATTTAGGTTACCAGTGGGCCTAAGCATGTCGCCGTGGTCAAATAAGGTGAACGCAGTGGGAGTGTTTCAGATAAGCCCTGTGTACACAGAGAGTCTTGTTACACGATACTGATCTCGAATCAGTGTTTGTTAGTCTCCGTGAGTAGGAGTGGAAAGATTAAGGGAACTGAGAGGCCTTTCCTCTCCTGACCTGTCCCTCAAACTTGTTTTTGGGTTTGAGATGATCAGAATGGAAAAGCGTGAGGCCAAAGACAGCATGCTGACTGCTGACCGCGGCACTGAAGTGAGACATTAATATAAAGAACCTTCAAAACCAAGACAAAAAAAGTAGAAAATAAAATAAAAATATATCCTGCATGCCTCCGGGGCCGATAAGCATCGCTCTGTCTGGTATGTGTTTCCTTAGGCTGGAAGGGTATCAGACTCACTCTGCGCACATCAAGGCAGAATCAAGGCGTTTCTGCCAACTCCACATCTGATAATCCCTCACATTACAACACTGCGGTGCAAATGCCTACTGCAGCTCTGCTGGAAAGGATGGTGGCTGTTCTGTTCTGTTCTGATTTATTCTGTTCTATTCTACTCTATACTGTTCTGTTGTACTCTATACTGTTCTATTCTATACTATTCTATTCTATTCTGTACTGCTCTATTCTATTCTTTATTGTTCTGTTCTATTTTATACTGTTCTGTTCTATTCTATTCCATACTGTTCTGTTCTATTCTATACTGTTCTATTCTATACTATTCTATTCTATTCTGCTCTATTCTATTCTATATTGTTCTGTTCTATTTTATACTGTTCTGTTCTATTCTATTCCATACTGTTCTGTTCTATTCTATACTGTTCTATTATATACTGTTCTATTCTATTCTATACTGTTCTGTTCTATTCTATTCTATATTGTTCTGTTGTACTCTATACTGTTCTATTCTATACTATTCTATTCTGTACTGTTCTATTCTATTCTATATTTTTCTATTCTGTTATATACTGTTATGTTCTATTCTACTCTATACTGTTCTATTCTATACTGTTCTGTTATATTCTATACTGTTCTGTTCTATTCTATTCTATATTGTTCTATTCTATTATATACTCTTCTGTTCTATTCTACTCTATACTGTTCTATTCTATACTATTCTGTTCAATTCCATGCTGTTCTGTTCTATTCTATATTGTTCTATTCTATTCTATACTGTTCTGTTCTATTAAATTCTATTGTATACTGTTCTATTCTATTCTATATTGTTCTGTTCTATTCTTTTGTCCATCCATCCATCCATCCATTATCTTCCGCTTCTCCGGGGTTCGGGTCGCAGGGGCAGCATCCTAAGCAATGAGGCCCAGACCTCCCTTTCCCCAGCCACTTCCACTAGCTCTCCAAGGGGGATTCCGAGGCGTTCCCAGGCCAGCTGGGCGATATAGTCACGCCAGCGTGTCCTGGGTCTTCACCGGGGTCTCCTCCCAGTTGGACTTGCCTGTGACACCTCCCGAGGGAGGCATCCAGGAGGCATCCTAACCAGATGCCCGAACCACCTCAGCTGACTCCTCTCGATGTGAAGAAGCAGCAGCTCTACTCCGAGTCGCTCCCGGATGACCGAACTTCTCACCCTATCTCTAAGGGAGAGTCCAGACACCCTGCGGGGGAAACTCATTTCAGCCACTTGTATTCGCGATCTTATTCTTTCGGTCATTACCCAAAGCTCATGACCATAGGTGAGGGTGGGAACGTAGATCGACCGGTAAATCGAGAGCCTTGCCTTATGGCTCAGCTCTTTCTTTACCACAACAGACCGGTAAAGAGCCCGCATCACTACTGACCCAGCACCAATCTGCCTGTCAATCTCCCGCTCCCTTTTACCATCACTCGTGAACAAGACCCCGAGATACTTAAACTCCTCCACTTGAGGCAAGAGCCTATCCCCGACCTATTCTATTCTATTCTATTCTATTCTATTCTATTCTATTCTATTCTATTCTATTCTATACTGTACCATTCTATTCTACTCTTTATTCTTCTTTGTGTCTATTCTATTCGATTTATTTTGACTTTGGTTTATTGTTTAATGCTTTGTCCAATTTTATTCTATTCCATTCTATTCTATTTAATTCAGCTCCATTTTATTCTAACACATTTTACTATTGAATATGTCCATACTATATTTTTTTTTATTGCATTATATTATCTATTATGCTGTGCCCTGTTCTGTTGTATTGTATTGCATTATGTTGTATTTCCTTTCCATTTTATTGTGTTCAATCTATTCTGTTTTCTATACTGTTCCATTTATTCCAATATAATCTGTTCATTTTTATTTTAATTTTCATCTTTGTCTAATTTATTCTTTTACTCTTGTATTCTGCACTGCATGATTTTATCTGTTTTATACTCTATTCTGTTGTCATCCATTTCATATAGCATTCCTTTCTATTCCTTTCTGCTTTGCTTCTATTCTATTTGCTTTTCTTGAGCTCATCTCTTCATCTGGCCTTGAGAATGAACTCTGTCTTTAGTCAAACTGAAACATCATTATTCATCAGCACATCCACACAAAGCAGCCTGTTACTAATTCTGAGTTCGTCATTAGTCTCTCACATTTCTGATAAATAGAGAGCTGAAGTGTCCGTCACTGTGGATGTGCTGTACAATACGCTGCCACTAGATGGTAACAATAGACTTTTTTCTTTACAGGAATTTCCACGTGGAGACGTCTTGTGTTTCCAGTGTAAACAGCCTGTACAGTTGAATGAAAGCCGTTCTAATTTAATTCTCCTCTGGAGCGAGGAGTCAGAACTCAGCCCTGTTTATCTTTAATCGTCTTTCCAGTGAATCTTCAGAAGGCGATACCCTATCACCGGCTGTGGGCTGTCCCGGACATAAACACTGGGCTGTTTTCAGAGATTCCATTCCCTTTTTAATTATGTGCACTGCTGGCAAGACTATAACGGCATAGCAGGTTAAAAGACAGCAATGAAAAATCAAGACTTATTTAATTAACCATCATTTAAACCTGAGCCGGTGATACAGCTCTCCTCACAGTTCTCCTCACAGTCTCTTCTGATGCTCTCATTTGACATCTTTAGTAAGAAACCATGAAATGTTTAAATATTTATCACAGTAATTTGGTTACTGCTTAATTAATGATTAATTAATGCTGACAAAGATTTTGCATGTCTTGATTCTGCAGAGCTACAGCACTGTTTAATACTCTGTTTCTGTATTGTTCATAGCTCTCTGTACTACACACTTACAAATGGGTTCTTCAGGCATTCTCTAGGGAATGGTTCTATATAGAACTATTTGCATAGTTCAATGTAAAGGTACTTTGCATGGTAAAATGTTCTTCAGGCTGATGGAGAATGTAGCACCAAAAAGGGTTCTTCTATTGTTACGATGTCAAGCTTGTATCAATACACTAAAAAAGATGTAGCTTCAAGTGTTCTTTAGTAATGAAAGTAGCTCTATATAGAACCGTATACACTCAAAGAACCATGTGCATCATGAAAGAGTTCTGCAGACTGATGGGCAGTTTGCTGTAAATGGTCCTATCTAGAACCTTTCTGACAATGGTTCTATATAGCATCAAATTCTTCTATTGTCACGGTACAAAGCTTGTAACAAAAGAGAACCCTTTTGCGTGCTTTATAGAACCCATTCAAAATGGTTCTTTACAGACCCATCTATAGTATATTCATGCACATTTTCCCTCAATCTGAAGAACCCTTTCATGACACAAAGAACCCTTTAATCATGAAAAGGGTTCATTGAATGTATACGGTTCTATATAAAACAATTTTCTTTACTAAAGAACCCTTGAAGCACCATCTTCTTTAGTGTAGAAGAACCCTTTTTGGTGAGTACAGCACAGTCTCCATCAATCTGAAGAACTGTTTCAACACACAAAAGGCCATTTAAGCATGCAAATTGTTCTTTATAGAACTCAGTGTTCTAAACAGAACTATTCACGTTACTATAGAACCCTTTAAAGGATGAACCATCTTTTTTTAGTCTGTACTCGATCATTTTAAGCCAAACCAATAATGCAGTATATAATATAATAATAATCAAGACATTTTAACACTCGAAACACTGGAAATTGTGCTGAAGATGAAAACACGTCATTTGGCCCCTGCAAGACAAATCCTAACTGTCATATTCCCAGGTATATATAACTGCCTCGAATGAGTCTCCTCTCCTCTCCTCTCCTCTCCTCTCCTCTCCTCTCCTCTCCTCTCCTCCTCTCTCCTCCATAAAGCTCCATAATTCAGTCTCTCTAGTTCTGAAGTAAATCATTTCACTTCGTTAGGTCGCTTGCC
Source organism: Pygocentrus nattereri (assembly GCF_015220715.1). Classification (NCBI taxonomy): domain Eukaryota; kingdom Metazoa; phylum Chordata; class Actinopteri; order Characiformes; family Serrasalmidae; genus Pygocentrus; species Pygocentrus nattereri. The sequence continues at coordinate 35,050,628 of NC_051217.1, read as the reverse complement.
TGGAAACAGAAGCTGCATTGAGTTCAGTGGACTCGCCTGTTGAGCTGTAGGTGGACTATTTATTTCCCACCTGTATTCCGGCAAACCCCGCCTCCTCAGCTACGATTGGCTAGTGGCGTTACGCATCCTGGGCTAGGATTGGCTAATGGTTCATACTCACAAACGGTCCACCAATCGGATCTACAAACCTGAAGTCCGCGGCAGAGTCACTGTGTCTGTAAACAGTCCGTTCGCTTGAAATAAAAAGTAAACCTAATAAAATATAAAACACAACATTTAAAAGTATGTTTTCCTACAAGAGTATTTTTATATACTTTTTTTTACCTAAATCTTTTATTCTATCTATCTATCTATCTATCTATCTATCTATCTATCTATCTATCTATCTATCTATCTATCTATCTGTCTGTCTGTCTGTCCGTCCGTCCGTCTATCTATCTATCTATCTATCTATCTATCTATCTATCTATCTATCTATCTATCTATCTATCTATCTATCGTATGGTAATGAGAATGTGGTGACTTGCGTTGGGAAAGTGAGTTTAAAATCACAACAAATCTTTCTGGTTTACTTTCCAACCGGGCATCGTTGTTCAAACTTCAAAACAAAAACCATAAAACCATCATTTCAGGCTGGGTCCCAGTGTTCGTCATGTTTCGTGAGAAGAACCCAAAGGCTTTTATCTCCTCAGTTCCACAGCAGTTGGAGCGAAAACGTGACCTCCTACACTTTTCACAGCGTAAACACGGGCAGCAGGCGCGGAACGCGGGAGTCCAAAGCGCGCAGAGGCAGAAACGCACGGGCTAATCCGAGCGCAGAGGACGCTGTGCAGCCAGCCAATCACAGCGCAGGAGGCGAGACACTACCAGCCAATCACAGCGCAGGACGCGAGACACTACCAGCCAGTCTTCACAGAGTGGGCGGGGCTTGTCGCAAAACGGGTGTGAGAAGAGCTACGTCACGAATCGCCCGCCCCCGCGTTTTTTAGAGGAGCGAGGAGGGAAGAGAAAGTTCAGTGTTGGCTCGTGGAGGAGCGGGGAGAGGCACCGCGCTGTGGGCTGGAAGAGAAACCCGCAGAGAGTGAAGTGACCCCGCGCTGCCCCACGGCATGCACCGCGCCAGCCGTCTGCAACCGGAGAGCCGCGATAAGGACCCGTTTGTGCGTCTATCTGCTCGGACCATCTCGCTCCCGTTGTTCGTGTTTACGCGGTGAGGCGCTGCAGGAGTTCACGCTGACACGCTTTTCGCTCCAGCAGCTGTGGAGCTGCAGTACAAGCGGCTGTGTGCCTCTCATCTGAGGACTTATTGTGTCTGTCTTGTCAGCCAGGAAACGTGGGTTCGTCATCTTTTTGTTCATATTTAACCGAGATGCATTACCGGAGTGCGAGGATAGTTGTTTAATCCCAGCAGAATAATCTCTTAACAAGTCCTTATATGCCAGGAAAGTTCCGTACATAAGCCAGCATGGAGGGCTCACCTCTGAAGGTGGTGATTTCACTGTGGTGCCAGCTCGTCATCGCGGCGTCCAGTCTGGAGATCAGCTCCTACGACTTCGAGAGGGGGAGACCAGCCAAGTGTGAGCCCATCGTCATCCCGATGTGCCAGGGCATCGGATACAACCTCACTCGGATGCCCAACTTCATGGACCATGACAGCCAGAAGGAGGCTGCCATCAAACTGAATGAATTTGCACCACTGGTGGAGTACGGTTGTGATGTCCACTTGCGCTTCTTCCTCTGCTCCCTCTACGCGCCCATGTGCACTGACCAGGTGTCCACCTCCATCCCTGCCTGCAGGCCCATGTGCGAACAGGCCCGTCAGAAGTGCTCCCCCATCATGGAGAAGTTTAACTACGCATGGCCTGATTCTCTGGACTGCTCCAAACTGCCCACCAGGAACGACCCAAACGCATTGTGCATGGAGGCTCCAGAGAACGACACCAAGCCCGAGACTAAGAAAGGGGAAGGCATGCTGCCAGTGCCTCCTCGACCCAGGCAGCCTGGCTCAGGAACCGGACGCCCAGGGGGCCCTGTGGGGGCCTGCGAGAACCCAGAGAAGTTTCAGTACGTGGAGAAGAGCGAGTCTTGCGCCCCACGCTGCTCTTCAGCTGTTGACGTCTTCTGGTCAAGGCAGGACAAGGACTTTGCTTTCATCTGGATGGCCGTGTGGTCCACACTGTGCTTTGTTTCCACAGCTTTCACAGTCCTCACCTTCCTCCTGGACCCACATCGCTTCCAGTACCCTGAGAGGCCCATCATCTTCCTCTCCATGTGCTACAACGTTTACTCGGTAGCCTTCATCATCCGCTCGGTCGCTGGAGCGGAGAACATTGCTTGTGACCGCGAGAATGGGGAGCTGTATATCATCCAAGAGGGGCTTGAGAGCACGGGCTGCACCATAGTCTTCCTCATCCTCTACTATTTTGGCATGGCCAGCTCCATCTGGTGGGTCATACTCACACTCACATGGTTCCTGGCTGCGGGCAAAAAATGGGGCCACGAGGCCATCGAGTCCCACAGCAGCTACTTCCACATGGCTGCCTGGGGCATCCCTGCACTGAAGACCATCGTCATCCTTACCATGAGGAAGGTGGCAGGCGATGAGCTGACGGGCCTGTGCTATGTAGGCAGCATGGACGTGGGGGCACTGACGGGCTTCGTCCTGGTGCCCCTGTCCTTCTACCTGGTCATCGGGACATCCTTCGTGCTCACCGGCTTTGTGGCGCTCTTCCACATCCGGAAGGTCATGAAGACAGAGGGCACCAACACGGAGAAGCTGGAGAAGCTCATGGTCAAGATCGGCATCTATTCTGTCCTCTACACCGTCCCGGCAACCTGCGTCATTGTCTGCTATTTCTACGAGCGTCTCAACATGGACTACTGGAAGTTCCGTGGCCTGGAGAGCAAGTGTGTCACCTTCCCGGGCCGCAGGAACGAGGACTGCAGCCTAGAGGCTTCAGTGCCCGCTGTGGCGGTCTTCATGTTGAAGATTTTCATGTCACTGGTGGTGGGCATCACCAGTGGGGTATGGGTGTGGAGCTCCAAGACCCTGCAGACCTGGCAGGGTCTGTGCAGTCGCAAGCTGGCAGACAGGACTAGCAGGAAGCACTGTAGCGGAGGGAGCTGTAGCAGCACCCACTGCCATTACAAAGCCCCTGCCGTGGTACTGCACATGTCCAAGACTGACCCTTACTCAGACAGCCCCACGCATGTATGAGAGGAACTGGAGCGAGTGTGTGTGTGTTGTGTGTGCGAAATGGAGAGAGTGACCTCATCTGTAATGTACTGTATGGACTTACACTACACCTCCCTGTGCGTGCAACACTTTGTGACAGCAGGCACAATTTTTGAAGGACAGTTTGTGAGAGAAATTTGTGGAATACAGACAAGCAGAAAGCCAAAAGTTGCTGCTTAAAGCTTACGGAGTGGACTGATAATCAGTGTTTTACACGTAAAGGGAATGCTTTGGTTTTCCCAGAGATTAAGCCAAGTCCTGGATCCAGCAAATATATTCCAGGACTAGGCCTAATCACTAACAAACCAACCCAGCATGTTCGTTGTTGCTCACTGTAGAAGTGCAAAAACTTCACATATGCAGTCAAATAAGGTTCAAAACACAAAAAAGGTCCTGCATGGGGAGTACGAGCATAAGACATGTTCCTGTCCAGATTTAGCTCAGTTCATGGCATTTATGTGTTTAAGTGTTCTTATTTATTGTGTATATAAATATATATAAATATATTTAATTTAGTTCGGTCATTGTTTCTCACAGAACAGTATTGAAGGGCCCATGTCTCTGTAAACAAGCTATCAGTGGGCCAAAGAGAGAAAAGTGCCTTTTTTTTGGAAAAGATAATAAAATGTCCTATATTTTTACCATGGCGTTCATTATTTTATTCAAAACTGATAGTACCGCTTAATAAGTAACGGCTCATGAATGGGTTAAAATTTGTTTATTACTGGTTATTAATTGGTGACCTGCTGCTTGCCAAATAGTGAACCCTCATCCATCTCTCTATTGTTAAACCTCATATTTTGCTGGTTACTTGTCTTTTTAATCAATCCATCAATCTGATTGTCATCTTGATCAGATACAGCAGCTCACTGCTGACCTTTTTATCTTTGTGTTACACCCGTTTATTAATGAGTTCTAAGATCTAATTAATAACCATAAATAAACTGATTTTAAACCATTCATAAAGTTGTACATAGTAAGGTGGTACCAAATTGGTTATATGGTTCATCTGCATTCTTAACAATAAAAGGTTCTTTGCACGGAGAACCACTTGGAAACCTTTCAATTGATAGTTCTCACTGGTAAATGAGGTGAGAAGAATCCTTTAAAGTTTAAAGACCCTTCACATCATATACAGGTTCCTTGAAGAACCTGTAATTTTTGTTTCATAAATGTGATGTGTGAGTGGGAACCGGTTTGAACGTCCACGTGATGTAAAGGTTGTAAAGGTTTCTGGAGGAACCCTTCATTTGGTAAACATTATGCTCTTGAAACCTTCACACGCCGTTTTTGAAGCACGGTTCTTTGGGGAACCTTTGGTGTTTTTTCCGTGGCGTCACTCAGGGAGCCTTTTGTGGCACCTTTTTATGTTGGGGTTTTTGTGTAGGGTAGTCTTGTGGAACTACACCAAAAAATTCAGTTTATGTTAAATTTTACATTCTCGTTTTTATTATTATTTATTTTTCATTAATTATTTTCTCTTATTTAAGATTTAACATTCTGACAAAGTAATGCCCCCCCCCCCCCAACTCATTGAGTTGACCCATGTTATCCCACAGAATCAAACAGGTTTTTTCCTAAAGTGCTCTTTCTCCCTCTCTTGTTCTCATCCACAATGCTACTATTATTTCAATGTAATCTGTGCGTATATTGCGCTCGCGTTCACATGAGTGGAAGCGCGGATGAAAAAGACTCCGGTTTCCCATCTTAGTCTCTTCACGTGCTATAATAAGACACAGAGAAGTTGGGTCAAAGCAATGCAAATATTTAGATGAAGTAGCTGGGTTTGCATGTGAAAGGGGGTGGCTCTGGTTCAAATGCAAATTAAACCTTGAGAGACTCTTTCAGGAGAGGCTTCAATAGACTGGGCCAGCCCTGTGTTACCAAGCTTAGACTATGGGGCTTTAGTCAGGGAAAATGGGCATTGTCACTGGTTTATAAAGTGTGTAAGAGGAAATCGAGCCGGGAGATTAGGCCTGCAAAACTTCCATTTTTTTGCTGTATTGGAGTAATATGATGGATAAAGTGCAGGATGGTGGTTCAGTATGGTATGCAGTCAGAAAAGCTCTTTGGTGCAGTTCTATAGAAGAATCAAGTTTGGTTCCCTAAAGACTCTTTCAGCCTTTTTAAAGTTCAAAGTATCTTCATATAATTAAACAGTTCTATAGAACTTAAAAGGGACTTCCATGCTTTTTTCAAAGTTTCTGCACATTTCAGATGGAAACAAACTCACAAAGTCATTCAGATTGCTTTGATGTCATGTGCGACCTTCTAGAGAGACTTGCCGAGGCAGGATTGTTCACAGTGGTGGTGATAGGAACCAGACGTCTGAAGAGTTTAAAGCCCCCTCACAGAAAGCTATTATGTGAATTGGTTTCAAATATGCTTCTTGATGCCTGAGACATTGTTTAACAACAAAATTGACTTTTTTTTTCTCATTTACCACTATTTTACCCTGGAAATTCAGGATACATGTGTAGGTTCAGTAGCAGCACTGTAGACATCATGCCCTTTGATTCTGAAAAATGGGTGGAATTCCTCTTTAAAGGTTTTTCCTAGAGGCCTAGGGAAAAAAAGCTGAACATTATTAAGAACCTTTATTTTTCAAATTTTCTCAGTGTGTTTGTGCACTATTATGGGATTACGCAGTCCAATATTCAGACACCTCCCCGTTCCTTCCCCCCCACCCCCCGACCAACCCGTTCCACTTCTCCCCCTTCAAGCTTTCCCTAGGGATCCTCCGCTCTCCGTCCTCAAAGAGAATGGCTGAAAGCACGGCAGGCAGTGGGCCGGAGTTTTCTGTGTTAGTGCTCGCATCACCACCTTTAAATGCGGAGGCTGTCCTGGTGATCTATTTCATTAAGGGACCCTCCTCCCTCCCTCCCCCGTTACACACCTATTGTTGCCTGCTGCTCCGCTCGCCCCATCCTTTGTCCCTTTGATGTGAGCCACTCATGCAAATGGAGGGAATTTTCTCTACGCTTGATCCAGAGCAGCCTGGGTCAAATGATAGCCCTGAAGATGGCTTTCCTCGCAGCCTGGGTGCCAATGACCACTTTACCAGATCAAATCAAATGCACGCACTTTATCACGGTGCCTGGGAGTGAAGGTGTAAGGTGTAAAGGCTGAGAGCATCTAAGTGCGAGACACATTCAGTCGCATACTGAGTGGGTACATGGTGGGTTGGTCAAAATTCGAAATGTCTTCAAACAAATGAGCATGTTTGTTGGTTTGCAGTAAGTTATGGGGGAGATACAACACAAATATAGCCAAATTATTCACCATCCAAACAAACGTACGTCTTCCGAATATTTATATGTACGTTGATGGCAAACTAGTCATAAATCTGAAAGCAAAAAGTTTCCTCTGGGAACTGTTTTGCCCTACAACAATCTGAATGTACCCCTTCGCTAAGAACAGACTTGTAAAAATATCTTTTCCTTCGCTCAAAATGAAAATCATTAAAATATGTCTCGGGTATCAAGCTTGTAGATCTTTCAGAACACACAAGCACAACGTGGGTGATGGCCAACAGTATATAACTAAACAAAATGTGTAGGCTTCAAATTGAGTTATTAATTCACTATTAAATGGATTCTATAGCACAGGGGTATCCAAAGTCCAGCCCCAGGGCCAAATGCTGCCCCCGACTTCTGTTTTATAGTGTCTTTTAAGGTGCCCGCCAGTCAGTATGTTGCAGTTCTTGCTTTCACCTGATGGTGGCAGCTGACCAGGCCTGCAGCTTCATTTACTGAATGACATTTAGTCAAGACTACAGACATAAAGTTCAAACTAAACACTGAAAACTGACTGTTTTGGTGAGATAAAAAAAAAACAGAGCAAATTCAGCAGTTTAGTAAATATTAACCCTTTAGGGGGCAAGCAAAAACATGGCTACGCTGAGATTATTTGATATGTAAAGGACAAAAAGTAACAGATTTTTGAATTTTTGATTTGTTGAATTTATCTGCTCTGAATGAACAATCCAGCAAAAGAAGAAGCCCTGTGCATCTTTTATACAGTGACAGGAAACACAGTAGCTCACAGAGAGTTCAGATCCTATGCGCTGATATTTTGAAATCTTAATATTTTGAATCATTTGTGAATAATATGTCGTGCTCTCAGGTATTTTAACACAGTGCAATCTGGCCCTCTTTGAAAAACGTTTAGACACCTCTGTAATACCGTATTTTTGTGAGAGGGTGAGGTTAAGGCAACTTTCTAATGGGGCAACTTTGTGCAGCCCTGTTTTAGGGGCATCACACTCTTCAGACGTCTGGTTCCTATTACTGCTACTGTAAGAAACTTTGACAAATTTGATTTCACATCAAAACACTCTTAATGACTTTGTTTATATTAACTTTTTAATTACAAAGAGATGTTAAAACACTGGTTGAATTTACATTTAATATATTAATTACTAAGCAGGATTATTTTGAGGAAAATAATATCATATATGTAAATAATTGTGACAATATTAGTCACTTTCTTAGCTCAGGAATAAAGCCTAAGGCCATGCATTTTATGCTCTTGTGATGTCAGCAGTTTTTCTTTTTGGTCAAAATGTGCTTTTAAAAATTGTCTTAAAAAGAGAACAGTCTCATTATTATTTAGGCAAAACCTGCTTTGTACAGAAAGTATGCCACTTTGATGTGTTTGCAAAATGTACCCAAAGTATTAAGAAATAGCTGTTTTGGTAAAACTTATTATTAAAATAAAAATCATGTGTTCCCAAATTATTGACAAGCAGCGTAATAATGCAGAATTTTCGGTATAGTTAAATCTTTTTGAAATAGACAAAGTCATTGAGAGTGGTTTGATATGTAATGCTTAATTCTAGAGAAACCTAATGAATCCGAATTGTTCCCAGTCATGGTGATAGGAACCAGACATCTGAAGAGTTTAATGCCTCTTAAAAGAGAATTCCTCAAATTTTTCAACATTTCAAAATACACTCACCGGCCACTTTATTAGGTACACCTCGCTAGTAAAAGGTTGGATCCCCTTTTGCCTTCAGAACTGCCTTAATTCTTTGTGGCATACTTTCAACAAGGTGTTGGAAACATTCCTCAGAGATTTTGGTTGCTTAGTAGATCAGCAGTTTCTGAAATACTCAGACCAGCCCGTCTGGCTCCAACAACCATGCCACGTTCAAAGTCACTTAAATCACCTTTCTGCCCCATTCTGATGCTTGGTCTGCACTTCAGCAAGTTGTCTTGATCACCTCTACATGCCTAATACACCTCTACATGCCTGCATTGAGTTGCGGCCATGTGATTGGCTGATTAGCTATTTGTGTTAACAAGCAATTGAGCAGGTGTACCTAATAAAGTGGCCGGTGAGTGTAATTCAATTGTTGAGATGCAAATAAAGTCACTCAGAGTGGTTGTGCTGTATTGTAGAGAAATGTACTGACTCGGATTTCTTTACAATGGTGGTGATAGGAACCAGGGGTCACGATGACTACAGCACAACACGTATAGTCATTTAACTTACTATCCAAAACCACCAGTGAACCTACACATGGCAGTGTCATGTTGATCATGATAAAGTGGTGGATAATTCAAAACTTTAGCTGCTTTAGGCCAAAATTTTATTTTAAGACTGTCTTGAAACAGCCATTCCATGTAACCAATTCCTGTGATGTAGGTCTTAAAAGATTTTTATAGGAATTAAATGCTTTGGACATATGGTTCCCATAACCCCCATTGCAAACAATTCACACATTGATAAACTGTTTTAGAATCGAACATTTCATTTTAAAACAGTGAACGTTTTGCAGGTTGACAATTTAATTATTCAGGAATTTGGGAAAATGGATGTAATTCCCCTTTAAAGCTCCCTTTTAGGTCCCATTACATGAAAGAGTCCACAAAGAAAATGTTTTTATTTTTCAAGATTAGCAATTTTACAAAGATTTATTTAGAATTTAACTGTCTAATTAATCTGTGCTCCATCTGTTTTTCTCCGTTTTGTATTCTAATAGTTCATACTAACACTGTTTGAAGATGTGTGGTCCAGGAAAGGATGGGTTCCCCTTTTGATTCTTGCTTCCTCTCATTGTTTCTTCCTCTTGCTCTTAGGAAGTTTTTCCTTGCCACTATCGCCACTGGCGATGCTCACAGGGGCTCAGACACGGATTTTTCTATAAAGCTGACAACACCTGTTGTAAAAAGCGGTGTATAAATAATAAACTTTGACTTTGACAATAAACCATTTCACAGTAAACCACATTAAATGACTTGGTTCATATCTCATGAATTGAATTGAAATGCAGAAATTGTCAAAAATCAGTGGAATTCCCCTTTAATCATAACAACGCCTGGGTTTGATTTCTGCCCTTACAAGCATGCTGCCCTGCAGGAGGCTTTCCTTAAGCAGGTACTGCGAGCTCTGGCTTTAGTAGACAATCACCCGTTAAAGCAGTAAAGCTCTGTTATCTTTCACAAGAGTTTTTCTGACACTTCAATGTCAAAGCTTAGCTGCAGATTGCTGGGAAGGTAAATGAACACACTGTCTGACTAACTGACTCATCTCAGGACATCCTGTGACAGAATCTAGACAGAGTAATCGCTCGCACCAAACGCTAATGAAACTAGCGCTAGGCCTAACCCTGGCTGATTAGGCTGAAGGCCTGTGTGTTTTTTTTAGCCAAGGTCTTTCCGGCAAGCATGACAGTTACGCTGAGCACCTTGTGGAATTAGCAACTGGGATGCATGCTATAAAGTGTCTCGCTATTTCATCATCACTAAAAGTTCAGTTCGGTTCAGTCCAACTCAATTTTTTATACATATAGTGCTTTTTACAACAGACAGGAGCCCAAAGCGGCTTTCCAGAAGTGTAGGCCCAGATCCCTGAGAGTTGCCAAGGGCAACAGCAGCAGGAAAAACTCCTTAAGAGCATGAGGAAAAATACAGAGGAGCAAAACTTACAAACGAGCCGCTCACATCAAACACCTTTTATCATCCCTGAAGGCAAAGCTGCATTTCTTACAGTTGAAATTCAGTTTAGATGCTTGATGGTGTTTGCTGTATCAAGAAATAGAAATGAATCAAAGGAATTTATTCTGCAAAACAGGAAATTGACACAATTTCACCCTTAATCCAGATGTAGATCACTCAAAACAGTACTTTAGTTTAACATTGTAGCTATGTGACTTATGTTGCTAACGAACAGTGTATGTCAATAGTCACCCAAATCTTTTCTGTAAATACATCCTCAAAACTTCTCTCAACCCGTTCAAACAGCATCCAGGTCTTCATTTAAAGGCGCAGACTTGTCAATGTAGTTGACACAGCGTGGCTTACTGTAAACTATGAAAAAGAACTAAACGCTATGTAGCTGAACGACATGAGCATCCACTTTAGACGAAAGCCTGACCCTCTCAGAATCTGACTCCCCTTCACATGCATGCGCGTCACACAGATATACGGATGCTCGGTTGCATTTGCACACTATAAAACTATTTGCTGTAAATAACAGTAAATCACTGACTACTAGTTGCACTACTTTCTCTGTATATTACTGTAGCATGTCAAAAGTAAATAACAGTAAAAATAGCAACTGCATACTGTGACTCCACAGTCACCTAAACTACACTAGGTATTGCGTTGACTTAGCTGTTTTTCTGCTGTAGACAAACAGCAATAAGTTGTAATTAAAATACAGTAATCTCCTGTATTTTTACATAACGGTAAATGCAATGCAACTCTTTATCCAGTAAATTACTGTAAAATTATATATGAAAATACTGACTTTTAATTTGACCAAATTTTTTTCCCTCAAGATTTTGCACTGTATATGCATAGAATATCTCAAATATACATTTTTTAAATGCCTGTTTTTTTCTTAAACTTTTAACTTAATTTGAAATAATGAAATTTTATGTTTTAGTTAATTTTGGGGCATTTCATTTTCATTTACATAATTCATGATGAATGTAAAGATGTAAAGAACAGCTGTTGTGGGAAAAATGAAAATGTAGGGTTTTTTTTTCAGAGACTGACAAAATCCACATTATAGAGACATTTTAGATTTGCTTCTAACACAAATGTGATCAAAAACATCAATACCAATGAACAACAATTAGTCAACATGTCAGATTTGTCTAACATCTGTTGTCTAAAATTCAGCTACATAGTGAAATTTCACTTTTGCAGTTAACAGTAAGTCATACTGCCATACTATATCATATTATCATAACCTTAATGAAGAGCTGAGCCTGTTGAAGGAAGCTTTGGGCATGTATTTACAGAAAGGTTTGGGTGACTATTGACATCTAGTGTTTGTTAGCAACATTAGCCTCAGAGCTCTGCTTCTAAATTAAAGAAGCAAAATCTGGACACCAAAAATGATTGACGTTGATCAACTACATCTAAGTGGAAAATTGTGATCCTTTTCTTTATTAAAAGTTAAGAATGATTCTAATTTCTCCTCTAAAATGACTTTTTCAGAGATGTGAAGTTTTGCTACGACAGCAACAATTTCTAGGTGCTGATTTAAGCGTTTACAGCTTCAAGCAGGCCGAATTTGACCCAGGGTCAGTGACGTAAGCCATTTATTTAACTCAGTCTCATCAAAATGGGTTACAATACTGCATCCCTTGGAGACAACCTTAGCGAGTGGAGCTTTCGTTTCACAAGCTGTACGTTCAAAAGAGTGCTGACATGGTAAAGTCAATGCTGCCATTTTATGACGCTGTGTGTGTGCTGTTTTTCAGCTCAGGTTGCCTCTCCAGAGCGAGGTCCTTTCACAGTCACAATGCCAGTAAACTGCAGCTGGTGAGAAAGAGAGAGAGAGAGAGAGAGAGAGAGAGAGAGAGAGAGAGAGAGAGAGACATCATCCAGCGTGACCCTGCCAACAGACATGAGGTCAATGTTAGCAAAGCGTGCACGCTCACTCTCTCACATAAAGGTTTGTTTTTGCACAATGGCAGGAATGTGAGGTCACAAATATGCCCTCTGTGAATTATATACACCGATCAGGCATAACATTATGACCACCTCCTTGTTTCTACGCTCATTGTCCATTTTATCAGCTCCACTTACTGTATAGGTTCACTATGTAGTTCTACAGTTACAGACTGTAGTCCATCTGTTTCTCTGATACTTTGTTAGCCCTCTTTTACCCTGTTCTTCAGTGGGTAGGTCCACCAAGGACCCTCACAGAGCAGGTACTATTTGGGAGGTAGATCATTCTCATGGATCAGACACAGCAGTGCTGCTGGAGTTTTTAAACACCTCAGTGTCACTGCTGGACTGAGAATAGTCCACCAACCAAAAAGAGAATGACCAACACAAACTGTGCAGCAGCAGATGAGCTATCGTCTCTGACTTTACATCTACAAGGTGGACTGACAAGGTGGGAGTGTCTAATAGAGTGGACAGTGAGTGGACACAGTGTTTAAAAACTCCAGCAGCTCTGCTGTGTCTGATCCACTCATACCAGTGCAACACACACTAACACACCACCACCTTGCAGTTGGAACAAAACCTTGCATCTCGATTTTTATCATTTTCAGTGTTTGACATAATTTGAGAGTTCCTGTTGCCCTTTACATTGTGTGTAAATTTTTTATGATGAAATGTTGGCCACCTTTGTGGCTATTGCAGCTTCCACTCTTCTATGAAGGCTTTTCACAAGCTTTTGGCGTCTGTCTGGGGGAATTTGTGCTCATTCAGTTAAAAGAGCATTTATGAGATCAAGGACTGAATTTGGATGAAAAGGCCTGGCTCACCATTGAAGCGCCGATTCAGTTCAAAGGTGATCAATGGGGTTGAGGTCAGGGCTCTGTGCAGTTCCTCCACATCAAACCATGTTTTTATAGATCTCACTTCAGCACTGGGGCTCAGTCACGCTGAAACAGGAAAGGCTCTTCCCCAAGCTCTTACCACAAAGCGGGAAGCATAGAATTGTCTAATATGTTTTTCTATGCTGTAGCATTAACATCACCCTTCACTGGAATGAAGAGGCCTAGCCAAACCATAAAATACATCCCCAGCCCATTTTCCCTTCCCCAGCAAACTTTACTGTTGGCACTATGAATTTGGATAGGTGGTATTCTCCTGGCATCCACCAAACCCAGATTAGTCCATCAGACTGCCAGATAAGTGTGATTCATTGCTCCAGTGGCAGCACAATTCCAACCAATACATAGCAATCTTAGGCTTGTGTGCAGCTGCTCAGCCATGGAAACCCATTGATGAAGCTCCCAAATGCACATTTCCTGTGTTGATGTCACTTCCAGAGGCTGTTTGAAACTCTGTAGTGAGTGGTGCAACAGAGGATAGGCAATGTGCTATGCGCTTCAACACTTCGAGGCTCCACTCTGTTTATGGCTGAGCTGTTTTTGTTCCTAGACGCTTCCATTTCACAATAACACCACTTACAGTTGTCTGGGGCAGATCTACCAGGCCAGAAATTTCACAAACTGACTTGTGGCTGTGGCATCCCATGACAGAGCCACGTCACTGATGAGCATGTTGTTTTTGTAAAAAGCAGTTTACAAAGCCTCGACCATTTTATTGGTTTATGCAGGTTTTCTTACATAGTAAGGATGTTTCTACCTGAGAATTTACAACAGCAAACACACACAAACACACACTCAGCCTCTGTCTGGTACATAGTAACCCCATTATCTTACCCTGTGGGATGCAGAGCCTTTGATTGTGGATACACTTTCACTGCTACAGCACCCCCCCTCCTCCTCCCACCTCCCCTGATTAAAGCACTATTTGCAAGTCTTAGTCCTGAAGTGACCCTGCACTGCATACATTCTTAAAAAAGTATCAAACAGGGTTCTTTGGACATTCTTGGGAGGCTCCTTAATAAATGCTTTTGATAATCAGGTGTGTGGAGGTCTAGAAGCTTTTTAAGGTTTAAAGAATTTCTACCTGATGTAAAGATTCCAATTTATACACTAATTAGTGGTAGGCCTGGGTTCCTCACTCGAATCCAATGAAATCCCAAAACACCTGAAGGGCTTGACTGCTGACACCACAACACCAGGACAAAATGTCTCTTATAAGTATGTTATTGCAAAGTGACGATTTATAATTCAAATACAAAGTTTATGAAAATCTACAAGCCCAAGCACAGTGTGTGTGAAGCACAGTGTGTGTGCACATAACAACACTATCAGGGCCGGTTAGCCGTGTTCTCGTCTTGTTGCTCTGACTTGATGCAGACGCTATGATAAAAGGCGATCATTATGGGATGTCGCCCCAACCCCACCTCAGCTTATCACCCCCACAAGTGTCCACCCAGCCCTGGGGAGAGAAGAAAGAGAAGGACAGAGGGGGGAGAGGGAATAAAAGCCCCCCTCATTACACTCATTCGCCCTCCCCTCCCCGCCCCCACACTACTATTCCTTTCGTGCTCTGTTTTGATGTGTAAATGAGCGCATTGAAAAGCTGCAGGCCCCGAAAGAGACGCTTTCCATGAAAATGTGCCAGTCACAGCACAGCAGGGTCTGGGCACAGATCGGCTCAGCTCAGCATGGGTGCCCCCTTCAGTTTCACACGCACACACACAGGTTCAAACAGACACACTCAAGCATTTTCTCAGAAAAGTGGACACTCCATTCTCTCACAAACAACAAATGAATACACTGACATTCACACTGCTTATCAAAAGTGTTGAACTTTCAATTTCTCAGCTACTTTTCAGTGATGTACAAAAAACATGAACAAGGCTTTGTGAACATAAAAAGTCAAGTCAAAGTTTATTTGTACAGCGCCTTTATTTGTACAGGTGTTGCCACAAAGCAGTTTACAGAAAAATACGTCCAAGCCCCCATGATCATCATCAGTGGAGACACTGGCAAGGCAAACCTCCCTAAGAGCTCGAGGAAGAAACATTGAGAGGAACTGAGACTTAAAAGGGGAACCCATCCTCCTCTGGTCCACACCGGACAGCAAACAGCGTTAGTATAAAATATCAGAATCCACAAGCAATGGTTAATAGGATAGTTTGAGTTTAATAAAAAGCTATCTGTTAAGGCTCATTCATCTTGCAGCAATCAGCTTTATGGTAAACAAAGTGTCCTCCTTGCTATGAAGAGCAGGTTTTGCCTAAATAATGATGCAACAGTTTACTTTTCCAACATTCTTGTTAAAAGTACATATTGGCCCAAAAGTGATTTAAACACTTGAAAGGTTTGCTAGTCAACCGTGTGGCCTTTGGCATTATTTCCTAAGCGAGCACAGTCATTGGCACAAGTATGGTCATAAATAGTGTCATAAACATTCCAGTCAATTTAAAGTCAAAACAGCCATTGAGTGCAAGTCCTATCCGAGGAGATAAGATTAAGTCAAAGTGAATAAACAAGTCTCCAAAACTTCAAGAAGAGAAAACAGGATTTCTAACAACCATGCGAGACCTGACATACCACCAAATCTCCCAGCATCAGATAAACAGCACTTAAAGCTTTCATCTTTGAGAGAAAATCAAGCTCCATTCTCGCTTTAGATCTGAAAACATCCATAGACGTTTCTGTCCATCCTTCCAGTGTGAGAACACAACTCAGCGCTATGGGTCTGTAAGGATGTGTAGCTGCCAATAAGCTGTAACTGAGAAAAAGAAACATGCAAAAAAGTATCTGCAAATCAAACGTACTGAATGTGTTTGGAATGGTCGGATCATGAAAAGCAGAAAATCCAACCAACTCCTAAGACAGACTTGTGAGCATGGCAAATTATCCCTGCACGTTTCTTTGAAAAACCGACAGCAAGTGTTCCGAAAGGAATGGAAGCTGTAACAAAGGTAAAAAAAACTATTTTGTTTAGATGTTGAGGCTTCTGTGTAATTTTCTGTTAAATATGTTTTCTGCTTGTTTTCTTGACACTAATCAGTTTGTTCAATTGAAGGGTGGTCTCTGACTTTTGCACAGTGCTGTAAGTGTCTGTACAGTTTTATACAAAAGTTTGAGCACCCCTTGTCAAATGACATGCTTTGTTAATTTTCTACACAAAAATATATGAATGCATCCTCTACAGGGACTTAAATACGACATTTTCTGTAAATTTTGGTTTCACATATTAAGGAAAAAGAAAACATTAAATCTAAAATGTATCGTTGCACGGGCCACATTTCTAAATATGCATTTGACCAAAGGAGCTCAAACGTTTGCATATGACTGTATGTAATAAGAATTTTCTAGGCTTAACCTTAACCCGAATCTTAACCTCAGCGACCAAAAATAAATATTTTGTTCCATTTCAGTTTGAAAAATGAAAACTGTAAACATGTAAACCTTCATAAAATAAATAAATAAATTTAAAAACTTCAAAAAAGTCAGAACCTTTCTTTTGCTATTGACATTGACATTCATCCTATTTTCTTAAAATCTTTGTGTTGAAACTGCACAGAAACAAACACACACACTGTCTGTAACTATAAACCCTCACATGCTTCTTGAAAGTACAAATGCACACAAGCTCACTCACACCTCAGGCTTTCTTTTTCACAGGGCCTATTAAAGCGATAGTGTTTCATCAGGCCGCTGGGTCCTCATCTGAGGTTGTCAGAGGTGGAAAGGGTAAAGCTCGGTCGAGGAAAAAAAAAAACGACAGGCTACACACGACAGGAAAATACGCAATGAAAATGTCTGTTGAATATTTTTTAAACAAACATAGAAATTCTCAGAATAACACCAAAGCTGCCCAGAATGCAGAATATTCTGCAGATTTGGAACAGTGAAGCTATTAAGCAAGTTCATCTAAAGTTAGGCCTGACAAATGGCCAAAAATAAATAAACTGTGGGGATTTTGAGGGGGCAGTAGCAGACTGTAGCTGACCATAACATCTCACACCCCTGGCTCGCTGTACATACCCATTTCCTTACCAATTCATAACATTTATAGCTGCAGAATTGTCTTAATTTCTACATTCTTAAAAATAAAGGCCCCAAAAAGAGCTCTTTGGAGTGATTTGGGGTCCCATTAAGAACCTTTCAGTGGAATTTGGTAAATGTGCAAGAACCTTTCAGTGGAATTTGGTAAATGTGCAAAAACCTTTTCAAAGTTTAAAGAACGTCCATGTGATGTAAAGGTTCTAAACCGATTCAAGGCTGAGTCAAACCATACATCTAAAGCCACAATGCTCAACAATGTGTTTGATTCTTAATGGCTCGTGAGGCAATGCAAGTGTGATCAGCATGCTCTCTACATGCTCTCCAAACCAACTAGATCAGACGGATTTATTGATGATGGCCTGGAAAATTGTAGACAAAGTATTTCACCTCCTTTTCCAGCCTTCGTTAAACCAAAGAGCTTTCAGAATCTCTACACTGTTTCATCTACAAACAGCGGCCATTGTATTACAAACGTCTACCATGTACATCCACTCACCAACCACTTAATGCGCTTCACCTACCCTATAGGTCCACTGCAACGATCAAGCATAACATTATAAGCACCTCCTTGTTTCTATGCTCATTGTCCATTTTATCAGCTCCACTTACTATACAGGTGCACTTTGTAGTTCTACAGTTACAGACTGTAGTCCATCTGTTTCTCTGATACTTTGTTAGCCCCTTTTACCCTGTTCTTCAGCGGTCAGAACCCCCAGTGGTGGATCATTCTCAGCACTGCTGTAACACTGATGTGGTGGTGGTGTGTTAGTGTGTGTTGCCCTGGTCTGAATGGATCAGACACAGCAGTGCTGCAGGAGTTTTTAAACACCTCAGTGTCACTGCTGGACTGAGAATAGTCCACCAACCAAAAATATCCAGCCAACAGCGTCCTGTGGGCAGCGTCCTGTGACCACTGATGAAGGACTAGAGTATGAGCAACACAGATGCAGCAGCAGATGAGCTATCGTCTCTGACTTTCCATCTACAAGATGGGCTGACAAGGTAGGAGTGTCTAATAGAGTGGACAGTGAGTGGACACAGTGTTTAAACACTCCATCATCACTGCTGTGTCTGATCTACTCAGATCTACTCAGATCTACTCAGTTACTGTAGTGCTGAGCAGAGGTGGGTAATCCAGGTCCAGAAAGTACAAACCTTCTTCAGGATTTTGTTCCAGCAGCCTGAACACCATTGCTGCTGATTTGAACAAACAAAAGAGGACAAGCAGTTGGAACAAAATCCCAGGGAGGGCTTTTACTTTTTGGACCTTGATTACCCACCTCTAGTGTTGACAGTGACCCACCACCCAAACAGTATCTGCTCTGTGAGGGTCCATGGGGGTCCTGACAAATGAAGAACAGGGTAAAAGGGGGCTAACAAAGTATCAGAGAAACAGATGGACTACAGTCTGTAATTATAGAGCTACAAAGTGCACCTATATAGTAAGTGGAGCTGATAAAATGGACAATAAGTGTAGAAACAAGGAGGTGCTCATAATAATATGCCTGATCAGCGTATATATAGGTGCACCATAGGATATTTCAACTCTGTAGATCTGTTTCTGCACAATTTGTGAGCCACTCTCTTCTCTATTCATCACTTGTCAGTTTCTGACCAGATGTTATTTGGTGGTAGACCATTCTCAGCAAAGTAGTGAGACTGACATTGTAATGGCATGTTAGTGAGTGTCACTGCTAGGTTGACCCAAAAATATCCAGCCAAGAACAGTTCTGTGGTCAGAAACTAACCTCTGATGAAGGGCTAGAGGATGGCTAACACAAACTGGGTAATGCCAAATAAGACCATGGTTTCCAACCTTGGTCATGCAGTGCATATTTTCCTTGTTCCAACACACCTGATCCAACAAACCAGTTCATTAACAAGTCGTTCCTGAGTTAAAGGGGCATGTTGGTGCAGGGAAAACACTAAGATGCAATACTAAACCATGACTATTGCAGCCAGGCCATTGGTTTGGGCAATCAATGCCAAAACACCTTGACAACAACGATAATTTCTACTAGCACACCTATGGGATTCTAGTAGCATGTTAGCAGTAATCTAACAGCAATTCACATGAACATTTTTTGGCCATCTTAGACTAAACATGCATGTCTAACCTGAAACTTGTAGCAGATATAAGCATACATTTCACCTTCAATGTTGCAGTTTCACAGTGATTCTTGGCACAGAGCTGGTGTGGTTTTCCACCTAGTTAGTCCATGGCTTGTATTCACAGTAATGTATCTAGGACTTCCAGAAGGCCTGGAGTAGCACCTTTCTCACAAAATTGATATATCCTTTTTTAATCAAAATATGTCTGGCTGATTCCATGGGCAGTTGTAATCGTGTTAGTGGGTTGTCTAACACTAGTCCTTGAGTTCAGCTCTTGACAAGATTTTGGAATTCTGTAACATTATTCATGGTATATTTTAATCAGATACCTGATGTTCAGTAGTGGACAGTAATGAAGTAAATTACAGTTACTGTACTTTACTCTCTGTACTTTACTGAAGTATTTCTGTTCTGGGTAACTTTTTACTTTCACTCCACTATGTTATGAGAAAGCTGTCGTTCCTTTTGGTTTATGTGTGTATAAAAAGTAACATGTCAAAATGAAAGAAGTGCAAAACAAGAACACCAATCAGGGCCCAGCGGTCACTTTGTTTTGAGCTTGTTTTGACCTGTTGGTCATACCGACCCAGTGCAGCACACAGTTCACATCAGTGCAGCAGTGTAAAATTTTGGGAGTATTTATTCAACATAAATGATGAACTAACCTAACTTTGTGTAAATAGACCACAATATAGAAATATGTCCACATATGCAGTCGTGACTGACGTGTCTTTTTTCTGAATTTATACAAACACTTTCATTTTATAGTAAATTAGTTTGGGCTGGTTTATATTTATGAACAGAGACCTTCAGATCAACACAGTAAAGGAAACTAATTTGTGATCCTGAGTTTAAAGCCAGTTTTTATTCAACTTAAACTTGTAACTAAGTTGTAAATAAATCTGAAACTGAAACTTTACTTGTGTGTAAAAGTGATTTCAGAGCCACTCGGTTCTCCCAGATGGAAACTGTTTACCTTCAGTGTTTTGTACTTATGATCATTTTAAAAGATGTCAGCGTCACTAATTAATGACGTTCTATTAAAAGACTGGTTTACCAAGAGAGACACTGGAGGATTTTCACCTAAAACGAGTTCAAGAAGCAAGTGTTGTTACAAAAATGATAACAGGACATCAGAGCCAGAATTAATCTTTTAGTACTTTTACTTTCCATACTTTCCAAGTACATTTGAAGGTAAATACTTCTGCACTTTTACTCAAGTGGAAATCTAAAGGGAGGAACTTCTACTTTTACTGGAGTAATATTTTACCTTGGGCATCTCTACTTTAACTCAAGTACATGATTTGTGTACTTCGTCCATCACTGGTGATTTTACCCATTTCCTACAGTCTAAGACACACAAGGAGAAATGTTAGATTATTATATTTTTATATTTATATTTTTACTTTTGAATGCTATTATTTTCTCCAACCAAATTAGTGACCAGACTTTTCCAGAACATCCTGTCTTCTGTTGAGTTTTTTAGGCTTAACGGCTTGTTTATGATATCTCATTCTGTCCATCCAGCTTGTTGCTAGTCTTCCTCTTCCTTTTACCTTCAGCTGTTCCAAGCCTAATAATTTTCCAGTGAATAGGTATCTTCTTATAATATGTCCAAAGTTAGCTTCAGCTTGTTTTTCTGGGCTTCAAGTGAGAAGTGAGGCTTGATTTGAGTGAGAAGTGGGGGCAGTCATGAGCTGGAGGTTTGGAAACCAACCATGTGACGGGAAGTATGTGACTATATTGCCCTTGAGCAAGGCACCTAACCCCCAAATGCTCCCAGGCGCTGTGGATAGGGCTGCCCACTGCTCCGGGTATGTGGTGTTTCACTGCATGGATGGCTTAAATGTGGAGGTGAAATTAAAAAGGGACTAATAAGGGTAACATAACTTGATTTGATCAAGAATAAATTGGTTTAAGGTCTTCACTAACACCAAAGTTAAAAGGTATCTGTATTTTTCTTTTCCTGCTTTTTATTTTCAAGCTTTCACATCCATAAAAAACACAGAAAAGATGGCAGCCTTGACAAGTTAATCTCTGAAAGATTAGAAAAAACAGATCTGAAAAAAATCCACTTCCTTACACTTTGACAGGACAGCTCAATATGATAGGTCTGAAAGGATGTGCAGCTGTCAAGAAACCATTACTGAGAAAAGGAAACAGAAAAATTGCTCCAGAACAGCATCTGAGATGTGCACTAAGGTTTTATGGAGTCTGTATTCGTAATGGAGATTGCCTGGATTGTGAGAAGAAGAAAATGCAAACAACTTCTTCAGCTAAACTTATAGAGAGACATCATTAGATTTGGTCTTTTTAAGCTTTTTAAGTGCCAATCTGTGTCAAATTTCCTGACAGCTAAGTGCTATGTTGTTAATAATTGCTAATTGATTAAGCAAACACTGTGCACCACTTCTACATCTTCACCATCAATGGTAAAGTTAGCAGTCATTCCCAGTGTCACAATCTTTGTTTTCCTTTTTTTTTGCACTCTGTTTTTAAATTTTGATGCTCTACCAATGCTCCAGTCCTTCTCTTTATATGTTCAGCCTACAAGTTGAACAAGCATGGTGATAGTGGACAGCCTTGTCTTACTCCCCATGTGTCAAAGACAAGGCCTGCAGGTCAGATCAGGCACGCCAACACAATCCTATTCGGCCTGCAAAAGTATTTTCATTTTCTATTAATATTAGCCTGTTTCACAATGTACTGCACTACAGTGCCCAGCATGCACTGTAACGTAGTGTGCTCCAGGTCTCCTGCCCCAACAACAGCCCATGGGACAGCAGATACATCTCAATTCTACACAATTGTGCACAATTCCACACCAGTCATATCGCCAAAATGCATTTCTGCTGCAGTTCAACCAACATAAAAGACTCAACATTAACTCAGCATCTCGAGAATTGAGCCCAAGTCTTGTTGAACTGGCAGCAAAGAAAGGATGCTAGGTGTCCAGTTCAAGCAGATATGTAGGTTTAAAATGTTCCTGGGGATAAAACTGAGCGTTTCAAGGTCTATCACAAGCATGTGTATTTTACTGTTAAAGTTTTTTGCTTATTATGAATAAACAATGGCCAGTTGGGGTTACAGCACATTAAATGAAAATAAGGAGTGGTGTGTCTGACTGCTGTGTCTGATCCACTCAAACCAGCGCAACACACACTAACACACCACCACCACGTCAGTGTTACTGCAGTGCTGAGAATGATCCACCACCTAAATAGTACCTGCTCTGTGAGGGTCCATGGGGATCCTGCCCACTGAAGAACAGGGTAAAAGGGGGCTAACAAAGTATCAGAGAAACCGATGGTTTCTCAGTGCACCTATACAGTAAGTGGAGCTGATAAAATGGATGAGAAACAAGGAGGTGGTCATCATGTTATGCCTGATCGGTGGGTACCTCTATGTTGACTGGACCAGCAATGTGGAGCGACAAGGTGGGTGTTTCCAATAATGAAGTGCATAGGGACCATAGTCAATTATAAGGTATATGAATGATGAAGGAGCCCGACCCACAGAGATAAGATGCTTGCCTAGTTGGCCAGCAGCTGTTCTCTCCACTCAGTCCGTGTCTTAGCAGGGAAACGCAGTCGCTCTATTTTGGGGCGTCTGTCACCCGGTGCGTTCCTGCGTCGCTCTGAAACGGCGTTCGTCTGTTGATCCGCTGCCCCTGCAGTAGAAAGGAAGTCTGGCAGCTTTGTTGCTCTTCGCCCAGGGGACTTAAAGCTTTTCTCCGCACCCCCCCCCCCCCCCCCCATACCCCTACCCCTACCCCCACCCCCACCCCAACCAAACCCCTTCACGCACTTCAAAGTGGCGCGCGCGTATCATGAAGGCAGGCGTTTTGCCGGAGTGGCGAAGTGACAGGCGCGCGCGAGGCCTTTCATCGTGCTGCGTGATCACAGGCGCGCTGTTATGTAGGTCAGCTGTTCCACGCGCACAGGGTTTCTACCATTTTGATTTTGGTTGCTAGGCAGCCCCCCTCTCTGTCTCTGCCTCTCCTTCACTCTCCTCTCTCGTTTCATCTCTCTCTCTCTCTCTCTCTCTCTCTCTCTCTCCTCAGCTTCAGCTTCAGATGGCTCTGTTGGCATAAGGCTGCAATCAACAACTGTTGCCAAAGCAATGAACGGAATGCTCAATATTAATAGCAATGATAATAATCTATTAAAGGGTGGAAAAGATTCTCTCTCTTTCCCCACTTGTCTCTCTCTCTGTCCCTCTCTCTCCCACACTGTCTTTAAAAAAGAGATTGCAAGGGATCACCAGAAGAAAAGCGAGAGAGAGAGAGCGAGAGAGAGAGAGAGAGAGATATAGATATAAATATATATATATATATATATATATATATATATATATATATATATATAGAGAGAGAGAGAGAGAGAGAGAGAGAGAGAGAGAGAGAAGGGGAAAAATAACAACAAAGAACCTTGAACGATGCAGTATCACGGCCTTCTTTTAGAAACGAGGAAGGGGGGGAGGGAGGAAGGGGAACAGGGAAAGAGGGTATTAACCACCCCCACTTCCCAGAATGCACCTCTCATCCTCTGATGTCTGGTACTGCTTACAAGCACCTCTTCATTGTAGACAGACAGACACACAGAT
Source organism: Pygocentrus nattereri (assembly GCF_015220715.1). NCBI lineage: Eukaryota > Metazoa > Chordata > Actinopteri > Characiformes > Serrasalmidae > Pygocentrus > Pygocentrus nattereri. The sequence goes on along the minus strand of NC_051217.1, from coordinate 35,026,824 downwards.
AGATAGATAGATAGATAGATAGATAGATAGATAGATAGATAGATAGATAGATAGATAGATAGATAGATAGATAGATAGATAGATAGATAGATAGATGCCCCTATCAGATAAACAGCACTTAAAGCTTTCATCTTTCAGACAGAGGAGAAAATTCCACTCCACTCTTGATTCAGATCTGAAAGAAAACTTTTTTTTGTTCATCCTTGTTTTGTCCATTTTGTTCACCTCTATGGGTCGGAAAGGATGTGTAGCTTTCGAGAAACTATTACAGACAAAAAGGAAATACACAAAAAAGAAGAACATTTGCACTAGAACACCTGATCTGAAAAGAGGAGTTAGGTTTTATGGACAGATGAGTCTAAATTTGTAACTGGTTATTGCTTAGATCATGAAACTAGATGAGCAGATTTTTCTGAAATACTAAAAGAAAGTCTTCCAAAAAGAATAGTAACTGTCATTTTGGACAGGCGTGTCAAATTTGTGGATGGGCTAAATAATCCAATTGGATGGAGGAATGTGGGCTACAAAAAAAAATCCATAAGTGAGGCATTTGCCAAAAACATACAACTCAGCTACTTGACATAAAACTCAGAGCTAAACTGGCGCAGCTGTTCCAGTGTCTTGAAGCTCTTAGTTTGAGTCTGTACAGCTTGAGTTTCCAGTGATTTCCCATTGATTTTCCAATGACTTACACTGGCCAGGCATGTGGGCAATCCACTAACATAGATAAGAGAAGAGCTGAGGAGAGGCTAAATGAAGAACTAGATGCAAATACAAAGACAAGCCAAGACAAGCAATGCAATGCAACTACTATAATTCAAAGAAGCAGTAATTGGTGAGGTTGGTCATTGAAACCCAACTATCACCCAACTGCTTGATTTCTCATTGACTTTCCTTTCACTGGCATTTATAAAGAACTGCTCAAACATTTTGTAATGACCACTGAAGCACATCAAATAAATGAAGGCAAATGTTGAAAACTGATGACCAAAAATCCTTGTCAGTATTTTGTTGGTTTAGTCTGATATGATTACCTCATCTTGCTTTGTCATGCTTTCAAACAGTTGTTTTAATGACCTAAAGCAAGGGTGTCAAACTGGGTTCCTTCCAGGCTACAGCTCTGGAGAAATGATGCTGCATTTGAGTAAATCTCATAACTCAGAATTTTAGACAAGGAAAATACTCCTCCCACTGGGAATTCCTACTTGGAAAGTTGGGACCGAGTTTAGGGCATGACATCAAATCAACATGGTGGTTCACACCATCAATAGTAATAAAAATGACTGTGAAAGGGGATTTGCTGTAGACCAGAGGTCTCAAACCAGTGGTGCAACTATGATCTTATCGGCCACAGCGCAACAAAACCCCGATCTGACCTTTTCCAGTGTCTTGAACCTCTAAGTTTGATTCTCTACAGGACCATCTGAATTCAGGGAGAAAACGTAAGAATTTCATGCGTGCCTTTGGAATGGGCTTTAGATGCTGTTATTGCTATATACAGTTATTTACCAGTTTCATCATTAGGGGTCTGTTTATCTTTGCCCCCATAGTTTTGCACTGAGTTTTATATTTGTATTGTCTGTTTTGTAATACATTTGGCTCAGTGGTTTCTAATGATCCATGTCTTCAACCTCAGGAGGTCATAGGTTTGAATTCTGCTTAGGGCAAAAGGTTTTGGTTTAAGTTTTGCAAACCATGTATATTTGAAAGTCAAACGTATAATAACACATTCCAGTTGTGAGTTCCTGTGGCTCAGTCTTATGTGCAATACTTCTGAGGGCAGGGGTTTATTGGTTTAAATCCCAAACAGGAGTCCTGAATCACTGTGGGAGCAGTTGTGGATACATGAGATGCACACAATTGCAAGGGAGGCCACAGAGTGATAGCCAGGATAGGGATGGGAAAATTATTTTTGCCTTCTGAGAGAAGAGTAGAAGGGGTTGTAGAGCTGAATGAAGACTGAGACTAGGCTGAAGACCAGGCTAAACATGAACCACTAGCCTCCCACACATGCAGCAAGGCCTTCCCACAAATTCACTAATTTCAGAGTGGACAGTGTGGCTCTCTTTGACTGAGGTGAGCAGATGATGGCTGATCTGGAGTTGTTGGGTGTCCAGGCCGGGAGCAGATGGGATGCTGTCACGCGGCTGTCCATCCGAAAATTTTACTCACGTCACGCTCTGCCATCAAAGGCTGGACCCACAGGGACTTGAACTCAGAGAGAGAGCTGGCACATCTCCCCTCTGTTCTCTCGCTCTCTCCAGCAGTCTCTTTCTCTATGTCTTTAGAGTATTTCCCCCGAGGTTGCTAAAATATTCTGTGTGTTTCAGAGAGAGGGGGAGGGTGGGGAGGGGGAGAGCAACATGCTTGATGATGCCACTTTCATCTTTTTTCTCCTCTCCTGCTTAATGAAACGCAGTTCAAAGGATGCTATTTTAAACCCGTAAACCAGGCTTGGACATGAGTGCGCGCAAGAAAGCAGAGCTACAAACTCACAGTTACTCGTGGGCATGTGGGCAATTCACTAACATAAGTAAGAGAAGAGCTGAGGAGAGCCTAAATGAAGAACTAGATGGAAAAAATACAAAGACAGGATTCAATGCAATTACTATACTGCAAAGAAGCAGAGCAATTGGTAAGGTAATAATAGATGATGCTGCATTTGAATAAATCTCATAACTGAATTTTAGACAAGGAAAAATCACAGCTGTGATTTCACAATAACACACGATCTTCAGTGTTCTATTGGTAAAATAATGATTAAACAGCACCATAATCAGCTCAGTTACTTAAACATTTCAAAGTAAATAATGCTCCGTTCTACGCAATAAATCAGGCATAAAATCAGGTATGTATAGGATACACTAGGAAGCAGAACCTTGGCTATTTTTTAAGCAAACGGCAAACATGGTATCGAACGAAATCGGTTAGCCAGAGTGTGAAAATTAATAACGGAGATCATCTCAGTCAGTGAAAATAGCCTGCAACAGTAACCGGCTAGCTATAATGATCAGGTGAGTCGAGGACGCTAAAGACTGACCTGTTGCTTTCATGCTGAAATAGTTATTCTGAGTACATAATTTGTTTTTCCCTCTCAGCTCCTCCTTGTAATCCATTTTGCCAAGTTATGAACACATTATACAGGTAGGTAGAGGTGTTACCCACTACACTACACCAACCACAACAAACTGTGATGCTATAGGCTGGTTTTCTAACTAAGCTAGTTCACGAGCAGTTTCATTCTTATATTAATGGAATTTGGGGGGGCTGTTTTGCCGTGGGCCACCCTCCACCCTGGGCCACAGCGCAACTGCCCCCCAGTAGTTATGCTGCTGTCTCAGATTCAATTTACCTGGGGGCCACTAGCCAGGTGGTCCTGGACTGGTTAAACAAATGCAGAGTAAAAAAGGTGTTCTGTTTACTTTTTTGTAAAGTATGAATTTTAATTACATAACATTTAGACTCATTTAAGTGCATCTTAGTCAATGTTTGTCCCCACAAACCAAAACAAGACTTTTACAACTTAGTGCAGTAGTTGTCTTAGTAGTATTATAAATACAGTGTGTTTAATCATTTTTTTTTCTGTTAAGACGAACGCAGCATTACTGTTTTCCCTCTTTTAACACTAGTTCAACTCAGGACGGCCTTGCTAATCAGTTGATATATTGATTCAGGTGTGTTGAATAAGGCAGAACGCTAAACTCTGCCGAGCTGTGGCCTGGAAGGAACCCAGCTTGACACCCCTGATCTTTATAAACTGCCACCAACATATTCTTTACAGCTGTTTCTTGATGGACTGTATTGATTGGATTTACTTCCCTGTACATTTCCCAATAGGGTCCCAAATGGGATTGTGCTGACTGTACCACCACCTGAATGCCTTCAAACAGAGCAGTATGGCATTCTGCATTGTCTGGTTGGAATAGCCAGTCATTTGTTTTGTTTTCCTCAGAGTCAACCCTTTTAAATGCATTACATAAAGTTCCCAAGCATGACTGTAGGACATATCTGCATCCGGGCAATTCTTTTAAACTGTCAGTGAATCATTTATTAAAATTTCCTGTGAATTTTGCAACAAAAACAGCCGCTGGATGGAGGAGAGAAAAACCTTGACTGCGTTCTCCTCCCCCTGCAGTAAAGCCTCATCAAAAGAATCAGCATCCATACCAGAGGCGGCCAGAGTTCTCAAAGCGCTGTCCTCCATTCATTTGATCTAAACTTCTCCTCCTTCTTCAAAGCGGCACACACTTTTAGCTCGAATCCTTTTTGTTCACCTCATTTCGCCTCTCTCGTTTGGGTCAGCTTCAAAACACAGGAGCTGGAGGCTGAGAACCTGGACAAAAAAGCAAGCACCGACACCAGCTTTCAGTTCAAAAACACCTTTAAAAGTAGTCATAAACAGAGCATGTAGGCTACGTCCAAAAAAACCTGTCTACCTTCAACATTAAATAAGATGTGTGATATAATAATGACAGTGCTGGTTCTGACAGGCTGAGCCACATTCAAAGCTGTTGTAAATTAAGTTATTAAAAATCATATCTTGGCAACGAACCCTACTGTCATCAAACATCAGTGACAACACAAATCAATGAAGCTCTCAATTATTATTAATAATACATTTTATTATCTATTGAACATACTATATTGTTAAATAAAAGTTTTATAACAGCATCAAGCTACAGTTTGTAAGTCCATTTACACTATTTGAAAAAATCACACCATTACAAATAACAAAGCTTTTCATAATCATGACTCTGATCATTGTGAGTGCATTACAATAATAAAATCTCATAATAAGACAATATCTCAAAATTAAGACATTAAGACATCTTAATTGTCTTAACTGTGAACTTTATAATGATATGTCAGAATAATGAGATACTAACCCATTATAATGTCATACTAACTCTATTATGGGTTAAAATACTAGGTCATAATTATCAGACACTAAGATATTGATTATAAAATACAGGAGCATAATTATGAGATCTTAAGTAATAATTATGAGATAAAGGATGTCAATTAAAAGAAATGTGTTCATTATAAGCTCATTATTATGAGGTAAAATACACAGGCATAATTATAACATACCAAGTCATTTTTATGACATTAAATATCAATTATGAGAAACTTGCACCCTGGGGGAAAAGCGGCTTAGAAAATGAATGAGAAACTTGCTCATTATGCGCTCTGATTATTATGAGATAAAATACAAAGGCATAAGTATGAGATAAAAGATGTTAGTTACAAGAAGCTTCATAAGTATTACGAAATATTAATTCATTATTATCAGATAAAAAGTCAATTATGAGAAATCTCTTCTTTATGAACTGATTAGTATGAGATACTAAGCTCATTATCATGAGATACTAATACATATTTATACGAGTATATAGCTCAGAGACCTTCACTTGGAAATATATAATAGTATAGAATGAAAATGTGTTATGATTTCCGATTCACGTTGACTTTAACTGTGGTAAAATCACTGTAATGTGCTCTTCTGGCTTATTGGAGAACTGCAATGGGCACAGATTCTCTCCATACAGGCCCATATGCACATTGTTGAGATCTTGAGAGAGGTCAGACTTTTATGTCCTTTCCTCTTTTCTCTTCCTTTCACTCCCTCTATCGCTTTAACTCTCTTTCTGTTGTATTGTAGAGCTGTGCAATGGCGTAGATAATGCTTTAAGGGAGCTCTATTATTAAGTAAACCCACTCTTTTCCTCTTAGTATTCTCCCCTGAACCTTTGACCTCCAATTGTCCAAAGAGTTGAACTGTGGGTTGGGGGTGTTTAGTGATAGGTGAAAGTGGTAGGAGATAAATGGCCACACTTTGACCAGTTAAATGTTCTAAGAGAATTCCACAGATTTTTCTTTTTTTAAATAATGAAATGGTTAAGATGTAAACAAACTAATTCAGAGTTACATTCTAGAGAAAGTTGTCCAGTCAGCACTGCTCACAGTGGAACCAGACAGAGTTTATTCTCCAGGCTATATTTTGGTTTGTCCATCTGAATTTACATGACCAAATTGTAAGGCAAATTATTCAGTAACAGCATGAAATAAAAGTCGATTTTTATTCTATTTATTTATTTGTAAATGCTCCCCTCAAATGAATGGAAAATGGGCTTTATGATACACATATTGCTATATGCTTACAATGTACTGCTAAAAGCCAAAATCTTTCTCTGCTCTCAGACAGAAAGGCCTACAGAAACACATTAAAACAATATATGCAAAAGTTTGAGCACCACTGGTGAAATGATGTTAAATTAAATTGAAATCAGTACAGAAACGGGATTTTTTTATTCTATTTTATAGTTTGGGTATTGTTTTATGGTAAATATGTACTCATTGCAAATTTGATGCCTGCGACACGTTCCAAAAAAGTTAAGACAGTCTCATTATTAACTTTACCTAGCAATCAGACTGAAGACACTAATTGATCCAGTTTTAAAAGCAGAATTTTTTGTCGTTCTTCTCTTATACAGCCATACAGGGCCTTCATTGTATAACTTCTAATGACAGAAAGTTCTGTACTGCAGGCCGACCAGTTTAGCAGCATCGCTTACTACATCACTAACAGTTATGCTGGTTGTTACATGTGCAGAATGTGGCTTGACATATTATTTCATGCTAAAATGGTAGACGTACCTGAAAAAGTAGATTTCTAGAAGGCATCACATGTTGCTTTAAAATGTTTATATATCTTTCAGCGTTAATGTTGCCTTCACAGATCTGCAAGTTATTCAGGCCATGAGCCCTAATATACCCCATAGCGTGACAGATCACAGATCATTGGCAACAATCTGGATCCTTTTTCTTCTTTGACCCAAAGAGCATAATGTCCATTATTTCCATAAACAATCTGAAAGGTTGACTCATCAGACCACAACACACATTTCCACTGTGCCTCTATTTCAGATGAGCTTGAGCCCAGAGAAGTCGGCAGTGTTTCTGTACAGTGTTGACAAATAGCTTCCAATGTGCATAACATTACTGCGTTTGTGGGCGCAGCAACAAACAATGTTTACTGAAAACAGTTTTTCCAAGTATTCCTCAACCCATCACAGGAGCATGTCAGTGCTGTCTGAAGGATTGAAAATCACAGGCATTCAGATGTGGTTTTCAATCATTAAAGCACAGAGATTTATCTGGATTCCTTGATTCTTTTATTCGTTGGGAAGAAATGTCTACTTAAAATCCACTTATGCAGTTTTTGCAGAGATTTTGACATTCAAAGATGTTTTCTTATTTGGGGTTTGTTCTTAGGTACACACTTAAAAAATGGTTCATCAAGGGTTCTTTAGTAAAGAAAATAGTTCTATATAGAACACTCAAAGAACTCAAAAGGGTTCTTCCATTGTTATGAGCTTCACATTGCAACAATACTAGAACACTTTTGGATGCTATGAAGAATCTTTTTCAAAAAGATTCTATATGGAACCATGTACAGCACATTGTCCATCAGTGTTCATTACAGTTCATGGTTCTAGATAGAACCATTTTCTTTCCTAAGGAACTCTTGAAGCGTGTAAGTACAGAATCTACACACAATCAAGAGCACAAGTTTTGAACAGTTCTGCGCTTAAAGAACGTGTCATGAATCTAATGTTCATTATGACCATAAACAATCTGAATCATTGACTCATCAGACCACAGCACACAATTTCACTGGATTATTTTATTATTATTTTCATTAAGATGTTCTTGAAATAGAATTGTTACTCTCCATAAATATGGCCTACGCTATAAGAAGATAGTTAACTGAGCTGTAGCACGGTGGCCAAGGACATACAGCGGTTTTCTAGGACAAGTTGCTCTCGGAACAGGCCTCACCAGGGTTGACCAAAGAAGAGTCCACGTGTTCAGGATCATATTCAGAGGTAGGCTTCAAAAAATAGACGTATGAGTGCTGCCATCATTGCTACAGAGGTTGAAGAAGTGGGAGGTCAGCCTGTCAGTGCTCAGACCATAAGCCGCACAATGCATCAACTCGGTCAGCATGGACATTGTCCCAGAAGGAAGCCTCTTTTGAAGCTGATGCACAATAGTTTGCTGAAGACAAGCAGTCCAAGAAGATGGATTACTGGAACCATGTCCAGAGATCTGATGAGACCAAGATAAACTTGTTTGGCTCCAGCATGGTGTCCAGCATGTGTGTTGGTGCTCTGAAGAGGAGTACCAAGGCAACTGTCTCTTGCCTACAGTCAAACATAGTGGTGGTATCATCATGGCCCGGGGCTGCATGAGTGCTGCTGGCACCAGGGAGCTGCAGTTCAACATGTACTGTGACATTTTGAAGCAAAGCATGATCCCCTCCCTTCGGAAATTGCAACGCATGGCAGATTTCCAACACAATAACGACCACAAACACACCTCCACAATGACAACCGCTTTGCTGAGGAAGCTGAAGGTAAAGGTGATGGACTGGCTAAGTATGTCTCTTGACCTAAACCCAATTGACCACCTGTGTGGCATCCTCAAGTGGAAGGTGGAGGAGCGCATGGTATCTAACATCCACCAGCTCCGTGATGTCATCATGGAGGAGTGGAAGAGGATTCCAGTAGCAACCTGTGCAGCAAGACGGTTCAGGCAGTGCTAGACAATAATGGTGGTCACACAACATTTGGACATTCACTGTGAGGTTTACTCACTTGTGTTGCCAGGTATTTAGACATTAAGATATAATAAAATATTTGCAGAAATGTGAGGGGTGTGCTCACTTCTGTGAGATACTGTATATTTACATAGATATATAGATAGATGTACAAATATACAAATAATTTCTCATTTAAAAACACGTCAGAGTAGATTTACAGATCACTGCCTTCTGTTTTCAACTGCACTTCATACTGTCCTAATTCTTTTAATTTCACAGGCACTACTTTCTTCCTTAACCATGTGTGGGTTATATATATTTTTTATACATAAACACAAATCTGTTCATTCTCTACACTACTCATACTCTAATATACAGAAAAACATTATGAAATGCTAATTTGCCTCAACTAAAAACACAGAGGGGAACTCAGCTCTGGACAATTCAGACTTATTTGCTCAAGCATTTTCCCCTTCAGTCAATTAAAGCCTTTTTCCGGTCAGGGGTGTTGACACAGGCTGATCACTGTACACCACACAGTTCAGCTTTAAAGAGAACCAGCTGGGAGAACCCACACACACATTACTGCTTTTGTGTGGTGCCAGTACACCAGGGTCTCTGACTCCTGGCTTACTTAGAATTAATCTCAAGCCAATGCTAACTCAGAATATCATGGATGAAAGCCAGTATGTACTACTAACTTTTAAATATAGTCTCAGGAAAAATAATTGCACCTTTGAGGGTATAAACCGTCACTGTGGCGGGACCTTAAAGGGTACACCTTCAACATCCTTAGTTATAGAACTACCAGAATCTGTTACTACCAGAATACTGCTATATTGCCCTCCATGTACCCCATCCTGACTCCAGGCATTTTACTTTATTTTATCTAAAAGAAGTTAAGAATGAGATCCTAATGCCACACATTATGATCTCATTTCCATGCCTTTCTAAGTCATGGCCACATTTTATGATTTCATTACCATACCTTATTAAGACATGGCCACACATTAGGATATCATTCCCATGCCTTACTAAGTCATGGCCACACTTTATGATCTCATTACCATACCTTACTAAGTCATGGTTACACATTAGGATCTCATTCCTATGCCTTATTAAGTCATGGTCACACATTAGGATCTCATTCCCACACTTAACTAAGTTGTGGCCATACTTTATGATCTCATTCCCATGCCTTACCTAGTCATGTGCACACATTATGCTCTCACTACCACACCTTACTAAATCATGGTCACACATTAGGATCTCATTCCCACACCTTACTAAGTTATGGTCATGCATTAGTATCTCATTCCTAAGTCTTACCAAGTCATGGTCACACATTAGGATCTCATTCCTACGTCTTACCAAGTCATGGTCACACATTAGGAACTCATTCCTACGTCTTACCAAGCCATGGTCACACATTAGGATCTCATTCCTATGTCTTACCAAGCCATGGTCACACATTAGGATCTCATTCCTACGTCTTACCAAGCCATGGTCACACATTAGGAGCTCTTTCCCATGCCTTGCTAAGTCGTGGCCACACATTAGGATCTCATTCCCACGCCTTACTAAGTCGTGGCCATGACTAAATTATTTTGTTCCCATGCCTCACTAAGTCAGGGCCATTCATAGTGTTTATTTATACAGGATGTCACCAGCAGGGCTCCGTACTGTGTTGCAAGAAATTTCTTTACAATTACCTCCCACAAGTTTCACAAAAATGCATCCCGTTCTGCATTCCTAATGATCTCATACAACTGCAGATATGAATCTTCACATCACATCCTTGGGTTACTGAATCATATATGATTTTTTTTTCAATATATTCATATTTATTTATTATCTTAAAATCATACTCTACCTATTTGCTGAATGACCAGTCACAAAAGTGATGTGTTCTTCAAAGGAAGAGCCACATTATTATGTACAACACTCAGACAAACATGGAGCAGTAAAGCTAGGGAATTGGAAGAACGCAGATTTCCATTCTTTATCAGGTAATTTGATGTAGAATATCATGTTCCTATATTAGTAATACAGAAGAAATTCAGCTTTAAAGAGAACCGGCTGGGGGAGGCCCCACGTACACACACATTAACTGTTGTTCCACACAAAAACATCAAATCTATTTTACAGAAAGGTGAAAAACTTGAATTTGAGGCAAAATATTTAATGTTAGCATGTCTGCATTCTAAGCACTACTGCCATTATCAGCAACCACAGAAAACAGTTATGTAATTGAAACAAAAAAACGATGAATGTATTATAACACCTACACTGCACCGCATGCTGTTTTTTGCCAGAGATGGTTTATTTATTGCTAACTGGTGCTGCCTGCATGCTTTTCACCATCATTTGCATGGTTCCCAGAGCGAGCATGCGTGAGAGCGCAGTCCTCTCCTGTCGCTCGGCCGGACATGACTCGCCCTTGTGTACTAATTACACCTTTAGTGGAGGCTTTTATGAGCAGCGTTTGCTTTGTGCCGTGCATCTGGCTCTGTTTACAGCTGAAGCCAGGCACTCGTAAAGAAGCCGGGTGGGGTGGGTTGGGGGGGTCGTGTCAGCATTAGGGCCCCATTAGTTATAGCCAGGCCCCAAAACAGACAGATTCTCCACAATAAGCACAGGAAAGGCTTTTCAGACAGATTTGTCCATTTATGGTCATTATAAACAAGCAAAACATTGCATTAATATTAGATAAGTCTTTATCCTCTAAACGTGTTTATTGTGAGCCTCAGTTAGACGGAACAGAGCCTGTACTGTGGTGTGTGCACGTTTAGCCTGCTAACTGTGCTGGTGTTAACCTACAGGCTATAGCTCAGAATACCTCACAACAAATTTCTACCACTCCCACTCTAGTCACTCAACTCTGCTCTCTCAAACATGAGTTTTGATCATATACACTTATATCAGCAGAGCACCAGTCAGAATCCAGTCTGTACTGTGGTCTGTGGCACTGTCAGCTAACTTAGCTCTTATAGAGGAGTGTTGCTAACTGGGAGAGAAGAGCTTGCTAGCATTAGTCTACCAAGCAGGCCACAGATCTAAGCACAAAGTATAGGTGGTTTAACTTTGGATTTTTGGCCTTTCCAACACCAGCTGCTTGATGCCACTGCCTCATATTTGGGTCATTATCATCTATACTTGCATCATAGATTCTGTTGGCCAAACTCAAACCTGTTGTGTGGTTCAGAGCCACTAGCTCCTCTTTTCTAGTTTGTTAGATTGATATTTTGACACTAACTGAACAATGGAATGAAAATGGCACCACAAACTAGTTTTAACGTTGAGTTTAGTAGTTACTAAATATTTACACCTCCGCCTGAGCAGGTGTAAGTTTTGGGGAAATCATCAGAAACACATAGAGAGCACAGAAAACTGCATAAACATGACTTTTTTGGTTAACTAAGCTAAGAATTCTAAAAGCTGTATGCTGCCATTTTACTTACAGCTCTCATTATCACCTTTGTTTTAACTCTGAAACTAAACACCTACAGCTCCAGCTCACTGAGACTCAGCAGCCCAAACAGCTAAACTGAGTCTGCTCTTGCGTCAGTTATCCAGAACCTGCATTTTTGGTTTCTCAGGGAAATATTAAAGAATAAACAGACAGCGGCTATAGATAATTAGTTTTCTTCAGTTTAACGCTATATATTTTTTCCATTGAAAAACTCAGGGCATCTGCTGCTGCGTTTCCGTGGCAACAGGTTTACTGATTGGTTCTGAACACGTAATCATCGTGTTAGACGGATGTACACATTAGATAGCTGTTACTAGTTAAGACACGACTTACGGATTTATGGTGCAACCAAGTTTAGTAAAAGGACAGTTTGAAACTAACTGACTAGAGAACTGGGGACTCAGTAAAGACTTTACGCACAAAATTAAGTATAAACTTACACAAATCTGGTGAAGCCCAGTCGAGGACTGCAGGCATCTTAGTGTTAAGATCATCTTATCTGTTCAGTGTTCAGTGTGATGCTCACTCTACCTTTTCAGAATCAGCTTTGTACAAGATGTGTTCAGCAAACCCAGCGCTAAACATCTAATTGATAAAGTTGGGGCTGGGGCAATTGGAGAACCAATCAGTGAGTGGGAAGTTCCACCAAGTTTTCAAAGTTTCTGCAGAATTTAATCATTGAGATGTAAAAAAAATCGAGTGGTTTGATGTGAAACTGTTCATTGTAGGGCTCAGATTTCTTTACAGCAGTGGTGATAGGAACCAGGGGTCCCAAGGAGTCTTGGGTTTTTAGATGTAATATTGATAATGGTAAATGATAGTGATAAATCTGGAAAAATAAGTTTTCTTTGGAGATTTGGAGACTTTGCCTTACAGTGCACTACATGTACATCTTAGCCATGAATGAATTTAAAACAAATACATTTCAGGCCAAAAAATTTTTTTTCCTTCAAAAAAATTGTAAAACAATATTTCAGGCATCAGGCACTGCATTTATAACCACTTTATTCAGTACCGTTTTCTGACCGAGCTTTTAGTGGTATTTAACTTTTCAGACGTCTGGTTACAGTCACCACCACTCTGAGCGATTCTGACACAGCAAGTTTCTCTAGAGTGGAGCATTTCACACCAAACCACTCTGAAAGACACTATTTACATCTTAAACATTTCATTTTAATGACAGTATAAATGATTCCGAATACAGAAATGAAGATATACTGAATTTCCCTTTTGAGTAATCCCACTGAACAGTTCTGCAGCCCTGAGCTCACTCTGTCCTGTAGGACTCCAACGATCCTTGTTACTTTTTTATACAGGATTACAAAGACTGACGTCATGCAAATGCCAAGCACCCCCACCACACACACACACACACACACACTTTGGTGTTTTTTCAGCTCCAACACACCTGATCCAACTCATCAGTTAATTATCAAGCCCCTGCTGAACTGAATGAGTGTGTTAGAGCTGAGAGAACACTTAAACATATGAAGGGCAGAGGACCATGGGACTTCTAATTCAAAGACAGCTAGAGATAATGCACTGCTCTGGCCCAGATTAAGCACTCTAGTGCAATTTAGTTTCCTGCAGGTTGCAAGCAACTAAACTTGCATGAGAATTTCTTCCTGTAAAGCCAGCCGTGCAGATGGATAGAAGTGGTTTGTTATTCGTCAAGTGTTACTTTTATGAGTAACTACCCCAAAACTGCCCCTGCCTGAGCATAAAGGGCTAAAGAATCTGACTGTGTACCTGTTCAGAGGACGAATCAAGTGTGGTACACTGAGAGAGCTCTTGGAATAAGCACTCAGGAAGACGAGGGTGAATTCTGCTGGAGTCCCAAGTGTCATAAAGAAGAGCTTGAGCCAGCAGTGTGTGTGTGTGTGTGTGTGTGTGAGAGAGAGTGTGTATGTGTGAGTGTGTGGGTGGAGGATAAGGTTGAGGGATTAACAGCTGGGATACCCAGTCCCAGCACCACTGCACCCCCTCAAACCATAATTTATGTCTCTCTCTCTCTCTCTCTCTCTCTCTCTCTCTCTCTCTCTCTCTCACATGTACCAACCTACACACATACTCACCGACTCATTTACTGTCTCAGAATCAGACCAGCGTCCCAGAGATCAGCTCCTAACCCTAACACTGCAGGAGGGCCTCTACTGGAATTACAGAAACATGGGAGGAGTGTAGTGGGGGACGGAGAGGTGAAACCAAATTAGTTTAAACTACAGTTCCACATAATTTAATAAAAAGGTATTCAGACCTTAGTTACTTATTATTATATACACAAAATTATTATTATTACACACAAACCTATAATTTATAGGGTACTTTCTGTTGGGAGGTGGCTGTCCCACACCTTAAACCCTAAATTTACACTTAACACTTGATTTTTAAATAATAAAAAATGCTTGTTTCCATGTCTCTACTAAGAAATAGAGCTTTAGTCCATAGACTGAGCTTATTTTAGCAACACCCCTTTATTTTAGAGCAGGAAGTGAGGCTGCATCCCTGTCCCTCATGACCACATGGTGAGCGGTCGGATCCCATTGTTTTGAAGTAAATGTGTCCCAAAGTTTAAAAATCTGTGGAAATAATCTTAATCTTAGTTATAACTCAAAGCAAAAGAATCACTTCAAAGTCCAAAAATAGGTTTTTAACAAGATTTTGAACCAGTTTAATAGATCAATGGAAGTTGTCTTTATCAAAGAAACCATGAAGGACCATGAAGAACACATCATTAATAGTGTATTATAAATACACAAGTCAAATATTTCTCACTATTAACTTTGTGTTGTTCCTCAAAAAACTTTGAACAAAACATTGAGTGAAAACATCTTAATATATGATCTGAAGTTTAGTTTAGAATATTTTCTTTAACCGTGGTAATGAATTTCATAACTGAGAAGTTAGAAACCCATGTTAGAGAAAGATGTGAGAGAGAGAGAGAGAGAGAGAGAGAGAGGGAGTGAGAGAAAGAGAGGTGGAGAAAATAGGGAAAGTACAAGAGCCGGTGAGAAAAAGAAAAAGAGCAATATAAAAAAGATACAGAGAGAGGGTGATAGAAAAGAAAGAAAAAACAGAAACAGACAAAGAGAATGAGAGAGAAAAAGACAGAGAGAGAGATGAGATATACACAGAGAGATACACAGATAGTGAGAGGAGATAGAGAGAGAGAGAGAGAGAGAGAGAGAGAGAGAGAGAGAGAGAGAGAGAGAGATGGGATAGAGGGAGCAAGAGAGAGAGAATGAGAGAGAGAGAGAGAGAGACAGACAGAGAGAGGGAGAGAGAGAGAGAGAGAGAGAAGGAGAGGGGAGAGAGAGAGGGAGTGAGAGAGAGAGAGAGAGAGACAGAGAGAGAGGGGAGAGAGAGAGAGAGAGAGAAGGAGAGGGGAGAGAGAGAGAGAGAGAGAGAGAGAGAGAGGGAGAGGGGAGAAAGAGACAGAGAGAGAGAGAGAGAGAGAGAAGGAGAGGGGAGAAAGAGACAGAGAGAGAGAGAGAGAGAGAGAGAGAGAGGGAGAGAGAGAGAGAGAGACAGAGAGAGAGAGGGGAGAGAGAGAGAGAGAAAGAAAGAGAGAGAGAGACAGACAGAGAGAGGGAGAGAGAGACAGAGAGAAGGAGAGGGGAGAGAGAGAGAGAGGGAGAGAGAGAGAGAGAGACAGAGAGAGAGAGACAGAGAGAGTGAGACAGAGAGAGAGAGAGAGAGACAGAGAGAGTGAGAGAGAGAGGGAGAGGAGGGAGAGAGGGGAGAGAGAGAGGGGGGGGGGTAACTGAACTCCGTCTGAGTATTTTGCCGGGTTGCCGCTAATCCATCAGATCGGAGTAGAGGGAGATTCCCTTACGGAGCCGAAACCGTGCTTGGATATTTATTCTCACACCAGAACAAACATCTGCCCCCAGAGGCCCACTGCCCACACCTCCGCAGCGCGTATGAAAGTGAGAGCACGTGTAAGTGTCTTGTTTTGAGATGAATGGGTGGGGGTGTGGTGGGGGGTGCGGTGGGGGGCTGGACAGATCTAAATTTATTTAGGGGTGTTAGTTTTTAATTAACAGACCTGCTCTAGTTTCTCTTGTCCAGAGCAGGTTTATGAGTACAGTATACACACTGCCCAGGACTTCTGCTCACACTTCCCTTCCTTTCACTTACATTATCTTATATCTAATAACCTCAGAAATACATCCTGTTCTTAAAGGCTGTTTTGGCTGGAAATGAAATAAGAGAAGAGGTGGTCTCTGACTTTTGCACAGTACTGACCGTATTTTAAGCTAGACACGACAAAGTTATCCAATATTTAATTAAATATTGTCAAATTTCTGAGAAAACTATTCAAAGATAATACAATATAATGTAATATTCTGTCTTGAAACTTGATCACCACTTTCAAATACATTTTTAATATTAAAATGTTTTAATATTAAGAGTTTTCATTTTTTAGTTATTTTGAAATGGTCTACAGGTCAGTTCATCATTCAGAACTCATCTGAATTTCTTATTTGCTTCTTAGTTAATTATTAGCTCACTAATTATTTCAGACCTGTGAAGTTAAAGAAGATCAGCATACTAGAATCAGTTAATACTTTCATCTACAACCAAATTAATACTATTAAAAACACTGATTCTTTTTGAAGATCTGTGTGTGCATGTGTGGTTCTGAGTGGCACCATACACTCACAGCAGAGAGAGAGAGAGACAGAGCAAGAGAGGAAGAAAGAGAAGAGAGAGAGGGAGAAAGAGAGACTAAGAGAGAGGGAGAGAGAAAAAAGAGAGAGAGGGAGGGACATGTGCTGTTTTGATGGGTCTGGGGCAACATACACAAACAGTAGAGGCGCTGAGTGTGCGAACAGCTCCTCTCCTCCTCTCTCTCTCACTCCTCCATCTCAGTTTGTTTTGCCTTCCTCGGCTGTGCAGAACACCTTGGAGCTCACCACAGAAAGCTTATTGTGTCGCCCTTCCTTCTCTCGCCACACCCACCTACAAATAAATCAGTGAGAAATCAGAACCTACTGCATAAACATATCCCATAACACACCGCGTTAATTAAGCCCCCATTTATCAAATACATAAATCAGTCTTTATTATATCACTCCTTAAAGTCACTCATATCACAGTTCACAAAAGCATGATTAAATTAATCGGGTATTAAAGGTCCCATTTCATGGGAAAACAAATTTTTCTCGATTTTATAATCATTAAAGTTTGCTGTACTTTATAAACATTGCTAAAGTTTCAAAATGTACCATTCACTCTCCAGTCCATGCAGCCAACACATGGAAACTAAGCTGATTTGAATTCGCTGTTTTTATGATGTCACAAAAACCAACATACATATATCCATTTATTCAGCCAATAGCAGTCTAATCCTGCTCATTAACGCTGAAGTTACAAGGAGGCTTTCAGCCTGAACTGCTTTTTGAATGAGACACAACACAGGGCAGCCAATAGTCTTAAAGGCACAGTAACCAAGGCAGCCTGTTTGATTCTACAGGATAAGAGGTTGGAAAATGGTAATGTAAAAAATGACTTATGACTATTTTTGGTACACAAAGCCACATACATGTTTATAAGTGAATATTCATTAAAAAATACCCAAAAAAGTGGGATCTGGGCCCTTTAATTAAGTTCAAGTTCAACAGTGCTTTATTAGCATGAATGTAATAAAATACACTATTGCCAAAGCAGTTAATAAGAAGCACATAGACATACCTATCTCTTGATGAATGCATTTACATGCACTCTGTAATCCAATCATAATCAGATTTCTGCAGTTGTCCGATTATTCAAGTGGTCATGTAAACAGCACACTCCAATCTAGAAATCCGATTAAGAAATCGGATAAGAGGCTGGAGTTTTGCTCAATAACTGGATTTCTCCACACTCTCTGATTTCGCCTGTGACCGGAAAGACACAGCAAACCACTTCTGGAGCGACGCTGAAAATGCTGGATTTAAATATTCTTTATTTTCAAGATGTATATTCATATTTTCTATTGAAGTTGTGCGATTTTATTTATACAAAAGTTAGTCTTTCACAAACACTATCACTCCGCTGAGATGCCGTTGCTAAGCAACAACATTGGCAGCTGTAGGAGACGCTCAAGCCATTTGAAAGTTTTTACTTCTTTCTTTACCACAAACAGAAAATGGATACTTTTAAGATCGACAGCTGATTTGGTCAGACTCTGAAGATGAGACGATGCTAAATTCCTAAACTGTCATCACTACTGAGCAGCTTTTCAGTCGGCAGCTGTGGCAGAAGAACAGTTACACAACCTGGTATCAGCCAGAGATTAACCCAATACCATTCACCAAACGTGTCATCTGATCTTCTGAGTCTGACCAAATCGGACTGAGCCATGAAACTGCCGCAATAAAAACAAAAAAGTTGTTCAGTGGTGATGACAATTTGGGAATTTAGTGTAAGGAACTGGAGAACGAACTTCCGGCTGTGCAGCGAGTGGGCGGAGCTCATTACTGTGATGTAGCAACAAGCTGCTTGTTAAGGAGCTATAATTTGGCAGAAGGAACTGAACATTAAAACATATTAAACGCCACGTTCACAGCCCAGTTTATTAATGTCTCACTTTATTTATTTAACTGTTGTATAAAAGCCATAGAACACTCGAGGCTGTGTGTTATCACCAATAACATCACGGCTGTGATGATCTACAGCGTCCAAATCACAGCCGTGGTGTTATTTCGAGATGAAACATACCTTCTGTGCTCTATAAGTAAAATGCTGCAGCATAAAGTTTGAGTTACATTTACGTCATTTCTTCTTCTGTGAATTTATTGGCCAGTTGCAAAGCAGAAATCTGATTACTGTCTGACTCGTGTAGACCTGGAGTTTCCCCATTATCTGATTACTCAAGTGCATGTAAACGTGTTAATCAGATTATCATCAGATTGCGATTATCGGATTATTAGGTGCATGTAAACCCTCCAGGACCACACTCAATGGTAGCATGTTAAAATGAGCAGATGTTTAGATTTTATATGAATTGTTATATGAAATGTTTAGATTTGTTTAATTTATGCATTCTTGTATTGCAAATATGTAAATCTAAAGTAGGCCTAAATATGATTCATTACATGACTTACTATGTAACAACATAACCGCTTTTAAATAGTGCAGCAAATAGCCTAATATCCTTATTAGCAAATAAATTTTCAGTGGGTTAATAAGCTGTTATATAAAATTATGCTGAAGGTATTTTGCTTTACAGATCAATTCACTGTATCCTTCCTCATTTCTTTTTCTATTTAGAGCCTCTGAGTTTAAATAATAAATGTTCTTTAAACAGTGCAGCAATTCAGGGGCCCATACATCACCACCTTGCATGCTATTCAACCTTGGGGAACTGGAAGTGACGGCTTTTTCCATGCTGTCTCCTGAATGTATGAAATTTATGACTCAGTGGTGTGGGAACTGTGGTTGGAACAACTCAGGTATGTTCGCAAGGCCTGCACGATGCCAGCTCCGGCTCTGAATCAGCCCCTTCAGGTGTAGCGTCCACTGCTGTCTGCAGGAAGGTCAAAGTGCCTCAGGAAAGCTGCCAGGCTATGCCATCTTAGTGCAAGCGATAGCGGCACATTCCCAGCGTTTTTATGAGGACGAGGCCTGTGAGTGGTGCCTTATGGTATGTTAAGTTGTGACCAGGGATTTGTTTCTGGGGCAGATACGGTTAGTAATGTTCAAGAAATGAGGTAAGCAGAGGCTAGAGTTACATCTGGACGTGGGAATTTCAGTGGGCATACCGAAGTCTGAAATAAAGAGCAAGAAGTAGAAGAAAAGACCTGGTAGCCAGGTGTCTCAATGTCGTGTCTAGGGCAGTTGTTCCCAAACCCGGTCCTTGAGGGTATTTTAGTGCTTTTCTTGCACTAACAAACTTACTTCAACTTAGGAATTGCTTGTTAATTACTTGATTAGCTAGATTTAGAGCAGGGCAAGGTTGCTCCAGAACCAAAGGTGCCAAAAAGTGTTTCTATTGGAGCAATGCTATTAGAATAACCAATTTATAGACCTCTTTAATGGAGAGTAAGTTTAAGAACCATATTTGTAAATGACAAGAAGCCTTTAAAGCTTTTTATATGGTTTCCAATGTTTAAAATTGAGTTTTAATAGTAAAGATATGCCATGGTATTTATCAAAAAGTGCTTATCAGTGTAGATGGTCAAGTTATGATGTCGTGCTTGTAACAACAGAAGAACCCCTTTGGTGTTATATAGAACCCTTTTCGAAAAAAGGTTCTATGTAGAACCAGATACAGCAAATCTGCAAAGACCCCTTAATCATGCAAATGTGTTCATAGTTCTATATAGAACCAGTTTCTTTGCTAAAGAACCCTTGTGGAACCATCTTTTCAAAGTGTGCACTTGATGGGAGTTTTAGCTGGGAGAGAGAGCACTCACTTTATATGAGTGAAAGGAATGCAAGCAGACATATTTTTGACTCTGGCGGATTTGATGGTCATCCCCAACAAAAAAGTCCGGCCCAATTCAAATATTTTTGAAGTCCCGCCCAATTCAAATAACTTTGGTCATTTTCCCACTCAAACACACCTACTACATTTGGTACCTAAGTGCTTGGATTAATCAGCATAAGAGTTTTCGAAAGTGAAAATCACTAAACCAGGGTAGTGAAAAGGGAAAATGCCTAAACTTGGCATTCCGGCCTAAAACTAGCATTTCATATATTGTCATGTAATGTCCTTTAGCCCAGCATTGCATCCCCCAACCCCACCTGATTAAAAAATCCACTGAAGTACCACTCACAGAGAGGTCAATATATACGGACGTGATATTCCTAACAGTGATGTTGGTTGTCAGGCTAAGTCTCATAGAACTGGAAGTTTTTCCAAGACTGGAAGTTTTTTTCAAGATTGAGCCCACCTTAAAATACATCTCAGAAACTCCAAAAAAATGTATTTACATTTTTTATTTCGTTTGTCTCGTAAACTACAAGAAAACACATCAACACAACTCACACGTAAGTCACATTCTATTCTATCACACTCTGAACGAGCTTGCTCGGAAAAAAATCTCAAATGACAAAAAAATTGTACATCTTTTACGCAGTGAGAGAAAAGACTAAGGCTAAGATTCCACAAGCTGACACGTTCCACTTTGTCCAACATTGATATGCCATAATTTAAATGAAGGGAACATCGCCAAATTCTCAGATTACACTCTCAGAAAAAAGACACCGCGCAAAATCCTCAAGGGTCCATCCCAGTACCTTTAGTCAGGGACCATAACTGAACCATAATCCACTGAAATGATATTTTCTAAGCTGTACTGACTCCACACACCCCATCTCGTCTCCAGGCTTTTTATTCTACTGTTCTGTTTTAAAACATTCGGTTATGAAAAGGCACAAGCACGATCTTTTAACCTGGAAAAACTTATTCACAATCAGAACTTAAAACCACTGTTGTACCTTTGAGGGAACATTTACATTGTTTGTTGCTTGATGAACGAAAAATGTACCTGAACAGAACCTTCATTTCTAACAGTATAGATTGCTGGCGAGATGCTCTGTACAATAGGGCTTAACTTACAAGTGAAGTGGACAGGCCAGACTGTGCAAGGCTCCAGCAGCCATGCCCTGGTCGTGTTGTCCTGTCTGTCGCTGAACTACAGAGGCCACCAGACCTGGCTGGATATAATTACCTCCACATCTGTAATGGATTAAGGCCCCCATCTGCACACACAGTGCCTGCCATTCAAAGGGTCCTTTATGGGCCTGTCAGCTTCTTACTGTTCCCTATTAGAGCGAGTGTGAGTAGTATTACTCAAACCTATTTACGCTCATGCAAGTGCACTCTGGACACATGAGGCCTGCGGCACTCATGTGCATGCAAAGTTGTAATTATGCACAGAAACACCTGCATTACCACATACTACCACATGCAAAGTCCGTACCTTAATATAACACACAGACATTGCTCGTTCTCTTCTGTACAAACCCACATGGAGAAGCTTCTCAGTTACACAGGCTTATACCTCTGTAAGAAACCCTCCCTGTTCCTGTAGCTCCTGCTGGGCAGCTGCTTCTGCCCATATTTTTAATGGCTCAAAAAGACAGAGTGAGTGTGTCTGAATGGAGAGTTCCTGTCTATGGTCACAAACTTTGATGTCTTCATTCTTTATGCGCTGTTCACATTCATTCCCTACGCACGAGATGACCAGAGAACATTCCAGATAAAACACCATCTCCGGATGTGTGGCATCACCATGGCAGAGGAAAGAAATTCTTTCTTAAGACTGTCTCAGAGAAATAAAGCAGATCTCAGTATTATATTAATGAAGGATCACTGATTTCTGAACTGTTTCTCCAGAACCTCCTCAGGAGAAAAGTGGAGATTAACATCAGCGTTTCACCGTGAGATGTTCTGATGAAGATGGAGAAAAGCCTGAGTTCTCCTTCTGCACTGATGGACTGCTGAGAGAGTTCCG
This sequence comes from Pygocentrus nattereri, assembly GCF_015220715.1. NCBI lineage: Eukaryota > Metazoa > Chordata > Actinopteri > Characiformes > Serrasalmidae > Pygocentrus > Pygocentrus nattereri. The sequence continues at coordinate 35,004,299 of NC_051217.1, read as the reverse complement.
TGATCTAGAACAATAACACTGATGTGGTGGTGGTGTGTTACTGTGTGTTACACTGGTATGAGTGGATCAGACACAGCAATGCTGCTGGAGTTTTTAAACACTGTGTCCACTTACGGTCCACTCTATTAGACACTCCTACCTTGTAGATGTAAAGTCAGTGTCAATAGCTCATCTACTGCTGCACAGTTTGGTCATCCTCTAATCCTTCCTTCTGTATCAGTGGTCAGAGGACGCTGCCCTCAGGACGCTGTTGGCTGGATATTTTTGATTGGTGGACTATTCTCAGTCCAGCAGTGACACTGAGCTGTTCAAAACTCCAACAGCATTGCTGTGTCTGATCCACTCAGACCAGCACAACACACACTAAAACAGCACCACCACATCAGTGTTACTGCAGAGAATGATCCACTACCTAAATAGTACCTGCTCTGTAAGGGTCCACAGGAGTCTTGACCATTGAAGAACAGGGTAAAAAGGGGCAAACAAAGTATCAGAGAAACAGATGGACTACAGTCTGTAACTGTAAAACTACAAAGTGCACCTATACAGTAAGTGGAGCTGATAAAATGGACAATGAGGTGGTCATAATGTTATGCCTGATCGGTGTATGCTCCGTTATAGAATACTAAATAACACGGCGACATATTGAACTCTAGTTTTAGGCAGGAATGCCTGTTTAAAGCCTAATAACCTGGGATTTACAAGTTCACTATATAGGCAGAAATATTGGGACATACCTAATTATTGAGTTCAAGTGTTTCAGCAACACCCACTGGGGGTATAAAATCAAACACATAGCTATGCAGTCTCTACACAAACACTGGCAGTAGAGGGTCATACTGATGAACTCAGTGACTTTAAACATGACACTGTCATAGGATGCCACCTCTGCCACATGTCAGTTTGTGAAATTTCTGTCCTGCTAGATCTGCCCCAGACAACTGTAAGTGTTATCACAGTGAAATTGAAGCATCTAGGAACAACAACAGGTCGGCCATGAAGCACAAACTCACAGAGTGGGGTCGCCAAGTGTTGAAGCACACAGTCTCTATCCTCTGTTGAATCTCTCACTGAAGAGTTCCAAACTGTCTCTGAAAGCAACATCAGTGAAAGAACTGCATGTTAGGAGCTTCATAAAGTGGGTTTCCATGGCTGAGCAGCTCCACACAAGCCTAAGATCAAAATGTACAATGCCAAAATGGCATCTTGTAGAAAGCCTTCCCAGCCAGGGGTGGGGAGCTGCAAAGGGGGACCAACTCAATATTATTGCCTATGGATTTAGAACAGAACACCATAAAAACCCCTGTGGGTACATGTAGGTGTCCCAATAATTTTGTCCATATAATGCATACTGCAAGCATTTATGTAACTGACTGTTATGTGTTCTTGGTACATTTTCTGAGGAAAAACTCAAACACATTTTCTGATTTCATAATGAATTAATAAGTAAGTGTTTTTGATTCTTTGATTCTGGGTACTAGAGATTGTCAACTTGGGAGCATGTAAATATCTCACCAGTCCAGAGCTGAATCACATTCATCGTTCACACGCACGTCTTCAGAATGATTGACAGGGCATGTGCGCAGGCCTCGAATGAAGAAGTGCTGTAATCCCAGACGATCTTCATCCTGTAGAAAAGCAGTATTTGTGCGCTGTATTAGATTATATGAAATGGTAAATAATGTTGAGAACATCAGTCAAACATCCCTAGTTTGTCTTCCAAACTCAAGGAGTGGGCAAAAATGAAATTCTATTGTGTTAAAAAATTGGTAGATTTAAATGATTTGTGGTAGATTGGTAGATTTAAAGCATTAGCATAATAATAATAATAACAATAATAATAATAATTCATTTTAACATAATTACCCCCATACTTCAAATGTAGTCAGACAAAACCAGTTTGAATTGTTGTGTGAACTGCTCTTTGTGTCCATTTTCATGAAAAGGTGGCTTGCTGTGCAAAATGAAAATAAAAACTAATTGTAATGTAAATCATTTAAAACTTATTTTTCATTGAAAGTAGCACAAAGACAACACATCACATGTTGAAACTGAGAAATTTTATTGTTTTTGAAAAATATTTGCACATTTTGAATTTGATGCCAACAACACATTCCAAAAAAGTTGGGACGAGGGCAACAGAAGACTGGTAAAGTTGTGCAATGCTTAAAAAAACACCTGGTGGTTGATTGGCAACAGGTCAGTAACATGATTGGGTATAAAAGAGCATCTCAGAGAGTCTTTAAGAAGCAAAGATGAGGAGGGGTTCACCACTCTGTGTAAGACTGCCGATCAAATAGTGCAACAATTCAAGAACTTTTCTCAACTGCTTTTCATCGTCTACAGCACATAATAACATTAAAAGATTCAGAGAATCTGGAGAAATCTCTGTATGTAAGGGACAAGGCCAAAAGCCAGTATTTGCTGGCCATGATCTTTGGACTCTCAGGCAGCACTGCATTCACTGAAATCACTACACGGGCTCAGAAACACGTCTCAAATACACTGTCTGTGTAAATGGTTCGTCACTGCATCCAGAAATGCAGGTTAAAAGTCTAAAACACAAAGAAGAAACCAGATATGAACAGGATCCAGAAATGCTGCCTCCTTCTCTGGGTCTGAGCTCATTTAAAATGGACTGAGGGGAAGTGGAAAAGTGTCCTGTGGTGTGACGAATCAGCATCAAAGCCAGTATTCATGATGGTGTGGGGGGGGCATTAGTGCACATGGCATGGCTGACGTGCACATCTGTAAAGGCACCATTACTGCTGTGTAACATACATGTTTCAGCAACATATGCTGCCATCCAGACGACGTCTTTTTCAGAGAAGGCCTGGATTATTTCAGCAAGACAATGTCAAACCACATTCAGCCTGTATTACAGCAGCGATGCTCCGTGCCTGCAGTCCAGACCTGACATCACTGATAACATTTGGCGCATTATGAAACAAAGAACATGACAAAGAAGACCCTGAACTGATGAACAGCTGAAATCCTGTATCAAACAAGAAAGAGGAAACAATTATTTTTTAAAACTACAGCAGTGTCTCCTCAGTTCCCAAACGCTAAGTGTTGTTAAAAGAAGAGGTGATAAAACCCAGTGCTAAACATGACCCTGTCCCAACTTTTTTGGAATGTGTTGTTGGCATCAAAATCAAAATTGACATATTTTACAAAAAACAATATTTCTCAGTTTCAACATTTGATTTATCTTTGTTGTATTTTCCTATAAAAATATGGTTTACATGATTTGCACATCATTGCATTCTATTTTTATTTACATTTTGCACAGTATGGCAACTTTTTTGGAAATAGGGTTGTAGATAATAGCATGTAATAGCATCAGAAACCACATTAGCAAGTGTATTTGAGAAAACCTAAGAATTCAACCTATTTAGAAGTGAGTGTGTGAAGATTAAGGCATGCAGTTTGCACAGTGCTAATTGGTGGGGCCATTGGTGCCAGTGCTGAACTAAAGAAGCAAACTATGGACGCCAAATATATTTGAGACAAGGGAAAATTGTTATTTTTAACTATTATTTTTTGACAAACCATCACGTCACACTTCACCCCCCTCTTTGGTTCTTCTGTTTCCTCCTTACAGGATCCCACTTTTTCTTCCACCCATCTACCTCAACAATCAGGCTTTTTCTCTCTACTCCATCAGTGCAGGCCTTCCCCTCCGCTTACAACTTTGTGAGGCCGCCCTTCATCCATCCTCCACAGAAGGTCCCCTTGTTCCCCACGTCTCGCCTTTCAGGCTCCCCTCTCCCGCTCCCTCAGTGGAAAGTGTTGGGGGCCAGGCAGGCTGGACCGGGAGGCGCGAGGAACGATAATTACCTGGTGCCACCTGAGAGCTCCAAGCAAAACACCAGCGCCTGTAATTAAAAGAATGAAAGGAGCATGTCTCTTTCTCTACGCTCAAGATCAGGGGCCCGGTTCGTTTGGACGCAAGGGGCAGTGCAGGGGGAGTACAAATGGTCAAGACTGAAATAAGCATCTTTCAGCGGGACGAGAAATGGGGAAAATCTCATCTGCTTGTTATGACTGCCACGCTTTCACACCTCTAGCGTGACCCAAAAGCGGCTGCCAACATACACTCTCACTTTGGCCGAGACCCCACTTTCATAACACGCTCCACCAATTGCTTTTATAGCACAGGCGCAAGACAAGTTGGAGGCTCCGAAAGGAAAGACCAAGACAAACTTTGAACACTGTTCAAGGTTTTATTAAAAAGTAAAGAAAAAAAAATGTATAACACAAAAATCAAGCTCAGGTTCCCTATGCCGTCCCCTACCCCTCCCCACTGATATACTACAAGGTTTTACAACTGGCAGTGCTGGACCGAGGTGGGCTAGGGGCACCTTTCCAAAATGAAATCATACAAAAACAATGTTCTTCAGTTACATTTTCTTAAAAGGGGAGGAATCCCGATCATGACCGTTCGTGTTGCATGTACTCTATAAATATGTATGGAAACATGGATATGAAAGGAAAACACAAGTGCTCTTCTCTTTCTCTCTAGAACCTTGCACCTGTATGGCATCTCGGCTGGTTTCAGTCTTGAGTTCAGCCTAAAAACTAAAGCCATCCTTTAAACAGAGATCATTAACAGCGTCAACATGGGCAGGTGGAACCAAAAGTGGACCAGAAGGAAAAAGAAACAAGAAACAAAGAAAACTGCTATGACACAATAGCCAGGTTTCTCAAAGCCTAATTAATCTGCCAATCTAAAATCAGACTCCTCCTCCTCGTTTACACTGATCTTAATCACAAGACAATTCCTTTAGAAGCAGCCAGTTTTGCTACCACCACCCCTTGGGTCACATACATCACACACCTCAGGCTGAGAGTTGTTGTAGTTCTAGAAGCAGCTTTTCATCTTCACATACTGATCAATATTTATCAATATCAACAAACGGATTGGCTACAGCTGATCCTAGATCAGCGCTCGGGTTCTAGGAGATTCATTAAACCACGGCTGGCTCGGCCTAAGCCGGTTTTGAAACTTCTGAGAAGCGTTAAAAGTTTGGTGAGAGCGGTTTCGTTCGCCGATTTTAATCTGTTCAAGCAGCATTCACCAAAAACAGTGGGTCTGTACATCTGTACAAAGCCTTTTCTCATCCAGCTGTTCAGCAAAATATGCACAGAAATGAATCACTTATCCAATTATCAGTCTGATTCTGAGGCATCCAGCAACTTATCAAAGTTTTGTATATACAGACCCATATAAACAAAAACAGGACTGGTCCACTCTGATGGACAGGACAAACCAAGCCTTACGTTATTAAATACATGTTTACGATACATAAACAGGGACTAAATGAAGCTTCATATTCACACGCAAAGAGCAGCTGTCATTGGACATGCTAGCAACGCATGAACGCAATGGTAGACTGCCATCTGCAGGTCAGCACGGATAATGGCAAGTGACCAAATTATTCTTAGGATTTCAAATATGTAGGGACCACTTTAGGGTCTGATTAATTATCCCTGACCCCTCAATCTGGAGAGCTTGCTCCAATCTTAATCAAATGAATTAAATAAAGCTCATATTCCACTAAATCAGCACCTGAACTAATGTTCGCCAGAGGCAGCATACCCAGGAAAAGGGGTCAAGAAGCCCTGAAAGAGTTGAAACGGCTAACAAGGGACTTTAAAATGATCATATCACTCAGTCGACATTACTGACACTTCAAGACACTGACCATCCTGCACACTTCCAATTGAGTGGGTACATTTTTCCACTAAACTTTATTGTAAAAGTAAAAACAAACAAAAAAAATGAACAGACTGTTGTGGCATATTTTATACAAAAAAAAAAAAAAAAAAAAAAAAAAAAAAAAAAAAAAAAAAAAAAAAAAAAAAAACCTACTGAGAAAAATTCTGGTCAGTTTAATCCTGAAGAGTTTAGAAGGAAATCCAACTGCAGAGACTGAAGCTGGGGTGCACCAATACAATAAAGGGCTTAATTAAAAATAATCGATTGGTACTCAGCACCAACATGATCATTTCTGTTCTAGAGGCTTTTAAAATTTGTACCTGTGGTTCAAATTGTGTCATAGCCACTAATCGTAGTCAGTGCAGAGCATAATCACACTCATGTTTAAAGAAATTATCCAAATGCAGCAGACATGATTTCAGCTGGATCAAAAATGCTTTATTCATTCATATTTGTACTCTGAAAAGTGAAAATCACAAGATCACAAAAGAAAAATATTTTGGTGCTGGTTCTCCATGATAGTACAAAGTAGTATCGGTGCACCACAAAGACAGCTGGAGTTTCAATTCTAGAGCATCTTTAAAAAAAAAAAAAAAAAAGATCATCCAGATTGCTCCAGAATATTCAGTCACTGCTGACTGTTTAATTAGCCGCCCTGCCTGACATTCTGATATCTACAAAATGAGACACAGACAGGTGGTGACGTGCACCGAACGCCAAAAGCTTTTTTTTTCTCTCCATGAAAGTGTTTTAAGGTCAAATTTTAAATGAAAACATCTTAAGCGCTCAGAGACATCATCTCATCAGAGATCATAAATTTCCTGGCTAAAAAAAACAAACAAACAAACAGTCACCAGTTATAAACGACTTACAAATATAAATCAGTTTTCTTTTGTTTTTGTCAATATGAACATAAAACATCAAAAAAGGTGTGATATACCAGGAGGGGGAAAAAACAAACACTACACAAGACGACTGGGGGGGAGGGCATTCTGATACTCAAAAGATGTAATGAGGGTCCATTTTGCCTTTTGGAATCAAGGGAGGTAGGAGAGAAGAGGGAGTAAGAATCTGTTGTACGAAAAACACAAAAAGCACCCTGCACTTTGCACTTTATCGTGAACGTTTTTGCCTCTTGGAATGTCGCTGGCCGGCCGAGTCCTCGTCGCTGCTGACCTCTGCGTCGTCCACCACCCTCCTCCCTGAACGCCTCAAGCCAGTTCTCCTGTTTTCCCTCTCACTGTCGCTGTCCTCTTCCCGGTAATCCTTGCGGTTCAACGTGGCCCCTGTCCGCTTGCTCTTCCTCTTGCTCGTCTCTTCATCCTCATCTTCGCTCTCGCTCTCCAGCCGTTTGCGCGTTCTGCTGCTGTGCTTCGCCGACCGGCCGCTGCTGCTCTCGTCCTGGCCTTTTGACACTGCTTTGCCCTGCTTACCGTTCTGCATCTTCCTCCCTCCTTTATCGTCTTCCTCATCGTCGTCATCCTCATCCTCCTCGTCATCCCTCTCTTGGTGTGTGGCTGTGCGTTTGCGGGCTCTGCGGCGCATGTAGCTGGCCCCTGGCAGAATCTTGTGCAGCAGCTCGGTGAAGGTCTGCTCCGTCCGGTTCATGAACTGCAGTACGCTGCTGCCTGGCTGGTTGTACTCCTCGGCATTCGAGAACACCAGCTTGATATCCTCGATGAAGTCATGCGTGCTACGATACTGCGAGGACTTGAACTTGCTCTGCATGGTGCTGAAGTCCATGGGAGTGCTGATTATGTCATGATAGTCTTCGGCCTCCTCTGCAGACACTGGCTCCCTGGATGGGAAAGGAGAGCAGAGTTAGAGAAATGCTAGTCTTATGAGAGAATTTTTTTAGTGTTTCTTACAGAACCAGGTACAAATCACAGAGGAAATCCTGCAAATATTAACAATACAACAGTAAAACATTCGAAAAGAATGAAGGCATTCAGAGCAACTGATCAGGTGAACACCACACAAACTTTCATAGGTCTGATTCACAGATACTGCGTTTGAGCAGCGCGAGCGACACGCAAAGTCTTGTTTATCATTGCAGTGAACCTGATGACCACGACTGCCGTGTAGAGGATAATGTTTTTGATTAGCCTGTCAGATATTGGATGTGCTCGGGACTACGCAGGCAGAAGCGGGTCAAATCATTTTGGTTGCAGGTGGAAGTGGGAGAAATTGTGATTTTCTGCGGGAGATGGATGAAATCTCGCAGAGGTGGGACTGTCAGATATCGGATGTGCACAGGACTGCACGGGCAGGAATTACTGCAATTTTCTGCAGGAATGGGACTGAAAAGAAAAAAGAAAGAAAAAAGAAAAAAGAAAAAAAAAAGTCTCACGCAGGCCTCTAGTCCAAGTGGCCACTGACCACCTACTTCAACAAAAAGGGCCAATAAAAACAGACCGACACTAAAAAAAATTGAAGACGTATGGGTCACGATTACTAGCTACTATATGCTTTGGAGCATGGGTGTTCAACGTCTGTCCTTGAGGCTCAGTGCCCAGCACAGTTTGGTAACTGTCCTGCTCAAAAACACCTAGTAGACTGCTTTAGAAAGACTGTCAAATTACAAAGACATTATTCTATGAACTCTCTTCAATCTAAAGTTTAAATCGTAAGAAGATCCTATTGTTGCCACACTGCTTTCACACAGTAGAGCAGGAAACTACTTGGGAAAAGCTTGTTTCTCTTAAACTGATTTTTAAAAAAAGTGCATAAAACTGAGTTAACAAGGCAGTCACTGAGAAAGTGACAAAATCTCCATCTATACATGCAATAAATATTAGATTGTCTGCAAACTTCTATAGCTAAATCTAGTGGCCGAGACTACACAGATGCACACGAGTGTTGCAAAGCTATCCATCGGAGGATTTACATTGTATGTGTCTTGCAGTAGAGAGAGAGACTGTGTGTACAATTACCTGAACGGCCAGCTGTAACGGAACTTCATCAGTTTCTGAAGGATCTCTTCACACTTCTCAAGCTCCTGTGCTTGTTTGTTCGGTCCTGATCTGGAGCTCTGACGCACCTACAGAAAAATTGGGCCACATTCAAAGAAGTCCCAGCAATACTTAAGACAGAAGGTACTCAAATCAAAGCAGATCTCGAATCTCTTATTATATACTTACACAGAAATGACCTCCATCTCATCTCTCATATATACTTATACAGAAGCTGCCGCCCCCCCCATCTCAAATCTCTCATTACATTCTTATACAGAAGCTACCTCCAACTCAAATCCTGTATCATGAAACACCACAAAATCTCAAAACAACATGGATAAATCTTATTTGACTGAGCAATGACTGATTTACAAAAAAAACCCCACAAAAACAAACACAAAACAAACACTGAACCCAGACACACAGAGGGTTTCCTCACCAGTTCTTCGATATCTGCAGGGTTGCTTGGAGCTGACCGTGATTTGGGAGCAGTTTTAGGTGCTGGTTTTGGGGCAGTTTTAGCTACTGATTTAGACGTAGGTTTGGCACTCTGAGGAGAGCTTTTCTTGGACGCTGACTT